>NC_083581.1:48716699-48931699 GCF_027579695.1 Neoarius graeffei
CATGACCATCTTCTAAAACCTCAGATTTTGGATTGTACTTGAAGCGATTTTGAAACTCATGTTGAGCTTCCTCATGATTTTAAACTCAGCGATTCATTCGTCTTGCTCTTAAACTTAAAAACGAGATTCATCTAAATAATGAAGCATCAAGCTGTGTCTTGTGATGCTCAGTCCTGCAGGCCAGTGGTGTCTTGTACCTCGCTGTTCCTCAGGTTTCCAGCGTGAACTTCCTGTTGCTGATGGGTATTGGGTTAAAGGCAGGTTTAGGGAGTTGAGCATCTGTAAACATTCCAGAGAGGCTGTATGTTACTCTGTGTGTGTGTGGGCGAGTGTATGAGCCGGCAGGTGTGTGCAGTTTTCTATACATCTATATCTTGTGCATGAACTTGCTGATTCATGCTACGTGTACACGAAGCTTGATTTGCATGATACCATTGTGTCTAAAAGTTAACTTGGTTTTGAAGGTGTGAGAAGTGTGTGTGTGTGTGTCTAATGACTTGTGCAAGAGTTTCAGATTTTCAGTTGACTTTATAACAGGAACAGTCCTGAACTTTGTGCTGAACCAAACCTGCTGTATTTGCATCACTGTGCATGGTTCATGTGCATCGTTAATAACACGTCTGTCTTTTATGTTTAGAAATTATATTGATTTTTTTTAATCGCAATGGATATTCAAACTGTACTACAGTTGTAGAACAGGAGTCTGTACTGTATTTTTATTATTTACTGTTAGGAAACAGGAAATGTACTTCTCATACAGTTCCCTGTAGTTGTGGTGGTAGAAATGGCAGACCTTGTGCTTGATGATGTATTTAAAGCAAAACAAAAAACACTTTCTACTTTTTGCTGTATTATCCGTTAAAGGTAGGCTTCTTTTCAGATTTTTCAAGTGTAGGTCATTAAAATAATTTTCCCCGACACCCAGTTATTTTTGTTTAGTGGACTGAAAGCTACTGAATTCGAATCACAGACTTCCAATTTTATTAGGTTTAAAAAAAAAAAAACAATTAATGAATTTAGAGCCACGTGGCCTTAAATTCTCCGCTATTTTTTCCTGCTTCACCATGACCCGATTCAAGTTACTACATCATGTATCACATGGTGGGCTTTCCCCGTTCACGCAAGGCATTGCGGGATACAAATTTGAACCAGGAGAGGAAACTGGAGGACGCGAATGTGCGAATTAAACGTGAAAGACCGACTACAGTAATGGAAAGTGAAAAGAAAAGAAGTTATGTTGCGAAGGAAAGGAAACGCAGGACCAAACTGATAAATATCGGTGGTCAGCGAGCACCTCGGTGTGATCAGCTGTTCGTTTAGCGACAGGATGATGGAACGGTCAGTGCACGGTCAACGTAAACCTGTAGATGGCAGTAATGCAGGACTGTGGATGCCAGCTGCTGTAAAACCCAAAAGAAGGTAAACCTGCGCATGCGCACACGGACTTCCTCTGTCTGCTTGACTGCGCAGAGCGGGTGATTTCCTGCACATTATTTGCCAAGGAATCCCCTCAAATTAAATAACTTCCCAGCAACAGAATGGCCTGTTTTTTAATATTACAGAAATAAACATGTCACACTGACAATTTCAGAGAGAACTAAATTGAAATCGAAAAGCCGTTTAGCTTTAAATCCTCTGCAGTAGGGTTTTAACCTTGTAGTATTTTTAGACCATGACACATTTTGTACTAGTGTGCGGAGAGGCTTTTTGCATACGTATATCTCCATGTTGTTCTTGGATGGGTGCGTCTGCTACATGTGACTCGAGCGGTACCTGACTTTAATCCTGAAACATCGCTAAGAGAGGAAAAGGTAATCCACTTGGGTGTGTAGAGATGGAGACATCACCAAGCATCACTCTTCCACCGCATTTAATCTTTCCTCCTGTCTCTTATGATGTGCATGTGATCGACAGATACAGTGATTTAGAGACATAACGAGCAAAAACGCAGCAAAAGCTCGACATTGCGGTGTGTGGCTGTAGTGTATCAGCACATGCTCTGGCACACAGCGTAGGAGTGAACATTCATCTGAATTAACAAACGTTATGAAGTTTCTGATGATTGGAACTGAGATGAGGTGGGTGTGTGTGTGTGTGTTTTTGCATGTGTGAAGTAACTAGCAGTAGAAGCTGCTCCAGGTTCAGTCGCTGACTCTTGTTTGGAGCTGACGCACAGTACAGCGCCTGCACACTCCCGAGGCCGGCTTTATTTAGCCAGGTGTCATTCAACAGCGAATTTGGACTCGGTTTCTGCTTGAGCTTTACTCATCCACACACAGCTCTGCTCTCGGAATACTAAAATAAACTGCATGGCGCAGATGTAGGTGGTTTAGGGGTAAACTGTTAAAGCACTGACGATATTTTAGACCTTTTTGCAGAATTAGTAAACGTAAAAACTGGACTGTTTAGCCTCAGGGATGTGTGCAAGTGGAGGATTGGATATACACTCACTGGCCACTTTATTATGGCCCTTTCCACTACCCTTTTTCAGCTCACTTCTGCCCGACACGGCTCGCATTTCGACTACCTCAGAGCAGCACGACTCAGCTCGCTTCAGCCCTGCTTAGCACCCAAAACTCGCACGGTTTTGGAGTGGGGCTGAAGCGAGCCGAGCCGAGTGGGGCTAGGGGCGTGAGGAGACACTCCCCTGTGCACTGATTGGTGAGGAGGAGTGTCCTCACATGCCCACACACGCCCCGCGAGCACGCTGGGATCTGTAAACACCGTAAACCCGGAAGAAGAAGAATTACGAATTACGAGAATTTCTGAAGCCTTATGCGCCTCGCCTCATCTATACGCTCTTGCCAGTATCTGTTGGCGTTGTCGGTGACAACAAACCACAGCACCAAGACCAGCAACACTAACGACTCCATGTCCTCCATGTTTATTGTTTACTATCCGGGTCGTGAGACTACCGCTTAAAAGATCACTGATGTCACTGTTTGTGCCGCCTAACGACATCACGTGACGTCCACCCACTTTCGCTAACTCCACCCAATGTGTCCACCCACTTCCAGCCAGCGCGGTTCAGCGCGGTTGTAGTCGAAATGCAACTCCAACAGCCCCACTCAGCTCGACTCAGCCCGACTCAGCACGGCACGGCTCAGCCCAACTCAGCCACGTTGGTAGTGGAAAAGCGGCATTAGGAACTTGTTCTTGATTCTAAAATTCCTGTTCTTGGCTGGCAGGAGTGGAACCCAATGTGCTCTTCTGCTGTTGCATGCTGAGATGCTTTTCTGCTCACCACGGTTGTAAAGAGTGATTATATAAGTTACTATATCTTTCCTGGCAGCTCAAACCAATCTGGCCATGTTTCCACCCACAGAACTGTCACTCACTCAATGTTTTTTGTTTTTCGCACTGTTCTGTGTAGAGACTGTTGTGTGTTAAAATGCCAGGAGATCAGCAGTTTCTAATATACTCAAACCAGTCCATCTGGCTCAAACCAACACCCATGCCACAGTGAAAGTCACACTTGGAGATCACATGAATCACGATTATTATCAGCCTGAGCAATCCCTTAGTTTTTCCGAGCAGTAATTGTCATTTAGAGAACAGAGGACACGATTTATCATTTATAAATGGCACAATAACTGCTCAGAAAAACTGAGAACGCTCAGTCTGATTAATAATCATGATTCATTTTTTATTTCATTGATTTGAATCATCAGGAATTTTGTGTCACGATTTATCATCACACGATATATCGTTACAGGCCTGGTAGATGTAGCGGTAACAGAGAAGTTCCAGAAAACAGGGCGGCTATACAAGTCATGTTATAAACGTGGAAAGGACAATAGCAGGAATACCTGTAACTTCACTGTAGGCAGAAGTCACACAGCTCTAATGCCGCACAAACAGATCTGAAATGAGAGCTGTTGTGTGATTGACTGCACAAACGTTCAACAGGAAATCGGAGCTCTCTTTTTCAGACTGCTGAAGGTAAAGAAAAAAAATTAAGGTCGTACAAATGTTTATAAAGAAAAGCTCTTGTGGGTTTTTTTTTTTTCATTTTTTAATACATTGAATATTTTAGTTAACAGGCTATTGTAATTAACTCCAACCTTTCCAAATGGGGTAAATAATTATTGGTGGTTATTAAGAAAATGAAACAAAAGGTTTTTCTTTTTAATTTAACAAAAGGTATATTTAAGTTGATAATAGGAAAATAAATATTGCACTTTTTTTAAATTATTTAATCCTTTTCAAAAAAATATTGAGGAAATCGAATCGTCAATATCATGAATTGAATCGTGAATTGGGGCGAATCGTTACACGCCCAACTTCTCCACGATATTCTTGAGTAATGTGAAGTTGAACGTCCCTGAAAAATGGAGAGAAAGAACAAAAAGCTCTTGCCTTGTTTTTAGGAGCCAAGAGTAAAACCTGCTGATTATCTCTTCAGTTTGATATCGCTGAAACTTGTCCTCCAGTTAAATGTGACTGTAACTGTGTAAGCGATTTGTCTGTCTGTCTGTGATGTCGGTACGCCAGGCAAAATGAAAAAACAAACCACACCAACCAACAAATTAGCACCAGAATCACGTAGCATGCTACAAATCAGTCAGTAGAGCCATATGGGAAATGTAATGGGTCTCCGTTAACATTCTGCAGTGGGGGAGTCACGTGATCATCGCGAGGGATGTAGACGTTTCGTCGCTCCGCAGAGTCCCCCAATATTTTAACATTATTTTTGTACTCAACACTACTTTTTAAGCTCTCGGTCGATTTTTCTGTTTTGTGGAAGTTTTGTGCACACCAAGATGGCAGCAAGCTCGAAAAAATTGACAAACAGCGGACAACAGCTCGTTTAGCCGAGAGCACAGAGCTCGCCGAGCTAGTTAAGCTAGCAGTTGCAGAAGCTATCAAGGAGGCTATCCCCACACTCGTGGAGGACGTGGTGTCTCCGCTGACAAACAAGACACAGGCTCTGGTGGATGCACAGGTCGCGGTATTCCGTGGCAGGATGGTTGCCATGCAGGCTGATATTTGGAAGTGTGTGGACTATATGGAGAGGGACGAGAGTCGTATGGCGGAGGCGGACAGCCGGCTCTCTTTGTCAGTGAGCAAACTGGCAGCAAAGCACATCCAGCTGGAGGACAGAATTGCTGACATGGAGGACAGGTCGCGCAGAGATAACATACGTCTGCGCAGAGTCCCTGAAAACGCAGAAACATCGCGTGTTCTTGCTTTCCTGTCGGAGGCCATCCCATGGTGGTTTCCTAACCTGGGCTCTGTTGAAATTATGCGTGCACACCGCATAAGTGCCCCGAAAGAAGACACAAATGGCAGACCTGTGCCTCGCACCATCTTCAAGCTGCTGCGCTTCACCGACAGAGACAAGATCCTGAAAGCGGCGCGTGGTGCGACCGTGGAGGTGGAGGGGAAAACCATCCGCTTCACCCCGGACTACAGCCCGCACACGTTCAAGCGCAGGCTGGCCTTCTCCGAAGCAATGGACGCTTTGCAGAAACTGGACTTTCACACCTTTCTCCTCCCTCCTGCAAAGCTTAAGGCGGCGCGAGGAGGAGTGAACCATCTTTTCAACACCCCACAGGAGGTAAAGGATTTCTTCAGTTCTCAAATGGTCTACGTGGTGACGTGGTGTCTCAGCTGACAAACAAGACACAGGCTCTGGTGGATGCACAGGTCGCGGTATTCTGTGGCGGGATGGTTGCCATGCAGGCTGATATTTCGAAGTGTGTGGACTATATGGAGAGGGACGAGAGTCGTATGGCAGAGGCTGGACCCAGGTTCTGTTTTCAAGAAAGGCTGGTTTTATAGACCTGGCATGTTGCCAACTCTACTGTAAAGTACAAATCTTACCAACCATGTTCTACTTGTATTCGGTGTTCATATGCACCTATATAGCCTACGGTATGTTTATACATTCTGTGTAGCTCATTTACAATCGTCATGATCATTACTGTGGTATGATATAATTGTAACTGTTATTGGGGGGGGTCCTGCATGCGCGCTGGGAAGGAACACGCCACTCGAGGATCACAGGTCCAACTTGTGGGGGGGGGAGTTCGACTCCCCAGGAGGAGTCGAAAATTTTTTTTGGTTTTTCCATGTTTTTACGTTTGTGTGGGTTTTTGTTTTCATGCCCTCTCTCGTTCTTTGCAGAGTGGCGGGTTCATGGCGACTGGGGATTTGGGGTGGGATGGATTTCTCTCAGCACTTTTATTTTCATATTTTGGTCGGTCAGCTGCACTGTATGTTGTTTCTCCACTCTGCATCTTATATGTACCACGGCACATACTAGCCACTATTAGTTATTATGAGTAGTATGCATGTAATCAGCTGGAATGTAAATGGGCTGAATGGTCAAATTAAGCGTACAGCCTGCTTAGACCCCTTACGCAGACATGTGGACGTTGCCTTTATACAAGAGTCCCACTTAAGAACTATAGATGTCCACCGCTTTTCAAACAAACATTATGTGGCCGCCTCAGCATCACTGGACACCAAAACTAGGGGTTCGTTGATAGTTCTGAGACATAACCTCTCAATAACTATACTTGGACAATTTGGTAGTGAGGATGGTAGAATTTCTTATATTAAGACTATTATATCTGGGCGCGGGTGGCACGGTGGTGTAGTGGTTAGCGCTGTCACCTCACAGCAAGAAGGTCCGGGTTCAAGCCCCGTGGCCGGCGAGGGCCTTTCTGTGCGGAGTTTGCATGTTCTCCCCATGTCCGCGTGGGTTTCCTCCGGGTGCTCCGGTTTCCCCCACAGTCCAAAGACATGCAGGTTAGGTTAACTGGTGGCTCTAAATTGACCGTAGGTGTGAATGTGAGTGTGAATGGTTGTCTGTGTCTATGTGTCAGCCCTGTGATGACCTGGCAACTTGTCCAGGGTGTACCCCGCCTTTCGCCCGTAGTCAGCTGGGATAGGCTCCAGCTTGCCTGCGACCCTGTAGAACAGGATAAAGCGGCTAGAGATAATGAGATGAGATATCTGGGCGCAAATTTACTTTTATTTCAGTTTATGCTCCATCCCAATATGAACCAGAGTTTTTTCCCAACTTAACAGCAGTCTTATTGCATCTTCAAGACTTCTCGCTTATCCTTGGTGCAGACATGAACTGTAATGCAAATGTGATATTGGATAAATCTGTTCAGCGCTCCACAGCCACACAGCTGCAAGCATCAAGAGGCTTTCAGAACGTTCTGTCAGCACTTAGCTTAACGGACCTTTCCCGCACTATCAACCCGACATCTAAACAATACACTTTTTCTTCAGGAAGACATCAGAGTTTCTCCAGACTAGATTATATATTAACCTCATCTGCTTCCCTTTCTGAAATACATGATGTTGTAATCAAGCCTTGTTCTCTCTCAGATCATAGCATTGTCACAGCGCGCTTTACACTCCTAGGTACCCCCCCCCCCCCCCCCCCCCCCCCACCCCCGGAGCTCCACGTTGGCGGTTCAACGTTTCACTTCTCAAAAATGGAGATTTTTGCACTTTTCTCAAAGAAAAGTTAAACACCTTCATAGATGGTAACGCAGGCTCAGTAGATGATCCTAGATTTTTATGGGACGCTATAAAAGGCTATATTAGGGACTCCTCAGGGCCCGTTTACACGAGGACGCTGTCGGGTAAAAACGACTAAATATTTTATCGGAAGTGCCTTTCGTCTACACGGGGACGGCGTTTCTGAGGCTGAAAAACGGAAAAAATTGAAAACGCCTTCCAGAGTGGATAAGTTAAAAACAGCCCCTGTTGCATATCCGTCTAAACTACCCAATACGCGAAACTCTGCTCGGATCTGCTCACGTCGGGTACGCGCTTACGTCATACATGTCATATACTGTACATGCCAGCCCGGGAAGTAAGAAAGTAAGTAAAAAAGTAAGAGCATGTCTGATTACATCGATCCAACGGACCTTCAAGCTGCTCTGGCAGCTTTAATAAACGTCCAGGAGTCCTTCGAACATCTATACTGAATCTGCACATATACCGTTAATGAACAGAGGCGGGTATAGTATGATCTTACTTTTTTACTTACTTTCTTACTTACCATAGCCAGAGTAGTCAAAGTTTTCGCGGCGCAGATGTGCAGATCAGACAAGACGGAAGACATTGCGCTTGCGTGCAGACATAGCGGAGGTCTTTCACAGCACCACCTAGCCGCCTGGCATGCACATCCAATTGAATTCCACACATTTATGCGTCACCGTATAGACGCAGATTTCCTCCTTGAAAACGGTCGTGTAGACGCGGAAAAAAGTGAGAACGAAAACGGACTTTTGCGTTTTTGTTTCAGACCGTCCCTGTGTAAAGTGGGCCTCAATCTCATTCTCATCCCACCTTAATAAGAGTAGACTCAACTGAACTGGAGAATACTCTCACTCGGCTAGAGGCGCAACAACAAGCCACATATTCTGAGACATTAGGCCATCCTTAAAAAAAAATACGTTTCCTGTCCACCGGGTGAGCAAAAACATTTTCAGTAGGGAGGGAGGGTTTTTTTTTTTTTTAAATGGATGGAGTGTCACGATTATCAATGGCTGTATTAATCATGTCCAATAGTGGTTTACCCAGTACATCGCAGAAAGTAAGGTATAGCTCAGGTGGGATTCCATCCCACCCTGGGGACTTGCCATTTTTCATGTTAACCAGAGCCTTCCTCAACTCTTCTCGAGAAATGGGGGTATTGAGTGATTCTGATTCACTGTCAGAGAAGGTAGATCGAGTTCCTGGGGGGGGGGGGGGGGGGGGAATCTATACACGCATCCGTATCAAGGGAGATTTCTGAATTATAAAGAGAGGAGTAGAAAGATTTAAATTCAGAATTAATATCGGGTGGGCTGCTCAAGGTGTTTTAATGACTGATATGAGTATTTTTCATGGTTTTCAGTCTTAAAGCTAAAAGGTGACTTGGTCTGGCACCATTGAAATAATATGTTCTTCTGGTCCTGTGCATTAAGAACTCCGCCCTACGTCTTAAAGAGTTCAACTCCGTTCTTGTCACAACTATTCTGCCTTGTAAGGCCATTATTAAAAAACGTTCTGGTTCCGGTTCACCGGCCGGGTGAGTGCCATTTGTGCGGTTGAAATTTTTTTTTTAAAACACCGGTTTTTCGACATTTTTTTCGGGTTCGTAAATCTAAAATCGAACTTGACATTTACGCATTCCCAGGGCTTTCCACTAAGGCTCATACTAGCCAGCCATGACAAATAAGTAGCCGGGGGGGGGGGAGTAAACACAATAACTCCTGTGCACGCAGTTCCCAGGATTAAATGTATTTTCCACAGACCATTTATTTATTCACTTTACTCAAATACAAAGTAAAATGGCAGTAAATCTTCTTTCTTTTCTTGCGTATTGCATCATGAGGCGTTCCTGGCTTGTAAATCTCTTATTTTCGGTGCGTGACACATTCACGCAGCTGAGCATGCTATGAATTAACAACGACAACGGTCTGCAGTGGGGCTACACAATTAAACACTCAGCGAGCATTTCTCCATTTGTGTATGAAAATACACTCCAACCACTCAGTTTGGGTTCATTTACAACCAACGGTGTCTTTTGATGCCAGCACGTAATTGAACGAGAGAAGACTGGTTTACCGGAGACAAAATAAGCGTTATCTCTGCTTCTGTTCCCGCCGACGGCCCCGACACACTACTGCCTCCGCCGAGTGCGCGCGCACACCGCATGTCGGGGCCACGGATGAGTTACTCTCCCTTGATCAGTGAAGTCGGCGGGGAATTTGTGGTTATTATCGGTACAAACAGCGTGAATCACAACTTAAATGAGTGCGGTTCAGTTTGACATTATTGTCAGTCCGTTAGATAAACATTTAATTTTATTAAAATCGAAAATTAATATTTAGAGCCTGTGGGCTACAAAAATAATAGTCATTAAAGTAGCCGGCTGGACTTAATTGTGTAGTCGGCTGTATGGCCGGCAGCCGGCGCTTGTGGAAAGCCCTGCATTCCGCGCAGAATATAGAATTGAATCAGCTCTGCACATGCGCCGTGCGGCACAAAAAAATGGCAGCCACCATGAAGGAAGGAGATCCGGAGCTTTCAAACATTTGCTTAAAGGAACAGTCCACCGTATTTCCATAATGAAATATGCTCTTCTCTGAATTGAGACGAGCTGCTCCGAACCTCTCCGAGCTTTGCGCGACCTCCCAGTCAGTCAGACGCAGTCAGACGCGCTGTCACTCCTGTTAGCAATGTAGCTAGGCTCAGCATGGCCAACGGTATTTTTTGGGGCTGTAGTTAGATGCGACCAAACTCTTCCGCGTTTTTCCTGTTTACATAGGTTTATATGACCAGTGATATGAAACAAGTTCAGTTACACAAATTGAAACGTAGCGATTTTCTATGCTATGGAAAGTCCGCACTATAATGACAGGCGTACTAACACCTTCTGCGCGCTTCGACAGCGCATTGATACCTTCACTCCTGTTTTCCCCCTCTCCCCCCTTTCCCCCGCCCCCCTGACTTCCGTCAATACACAGCCAATGTGACTGGAAACATCAGTGCTGTGGTCAGTAATAGTCAGAGGTTAGTCGAGGGGCGGGGGAGAGAAAAAAAAACAGGAGTGAAGGTATCAGTGCGCTGTCGAAGCGCGCAGAAGGTGTTAGTACGCCTGTCATTATAGTGCGGACTTTCCATAGCATAGAAAATCGCCACGTTTCAATTTGTGTAACTGAACTTGTTTCATATCACTGGTCATATAAACCTATGTAAACAGGAAAAACGCGGAAGAGTTTGGTCGCATCTAACTACAGCCCCAAAAAATACCGTTGGCCATGCTGAGCCTAGCTACATTGCTAACAGGAGTGACCGCGCGTCTGACTGACTGGGAGGTCGCACAAAGCTCGGAGAGGTACGGATCAGCTCGTCTCAATTCAGAGAAGAACATATTTCATTATGGAAGTACGGTGGACTGTTCCTTTAAAACTCGCCTAGCATCTGATAATGTGCGTCGCTTGTTACACATCATTCATGCAGCTAGTAGTATTGATCCCCCTTGCTCGGTTCTGTCGCTGGATGCTGAAAAAGCATTCGACTGGTTAGAATGGGAATATCTCTGGACCACGTTGGACAAATTTGGGCTAGGTATTCATTTTATTAATATAATAAAGGTCTTGTATGCAAATCCCTCAGCAATGGTCTGCACAGGCCACATCTGCTCCACCCAGTTCCCAATATCTAGGGGCACTCGCCAGGGCTGCCCCCTTTCACCCCTACTTTTTGCTCTTGAGCCACTGGCGCAGAAAATAAGACATCTGTCAGCACATCCCATCACTTTTTGTAACGCAGGGCATCGTATATCCTTGTACGCTGATGACATCCTCCTTTACATAGGCAGTGCTGACTCCTCAATCCCACATTTGCTTTCCTCTTTTGATTCATTCAGCTCACTCTCTGGATACAAAATTAACTGGACAAAGTCAGCGTTGATGCGTTTAAACTCGGCTGCACTCGGAGTTGAAATTTTTCCCTCCACGTCGTCCATTGCGATAAAAAATGTTCAAGGTATATACGGTCAGATAGAGAAGGACTTCGAGCACTGGTCGAATCTCCTAAATTCACTTCTAGCCCGAATAGCGATAGTTAAAATGGATATACTCCCTCGTGTTAATTTTTACTCCTCTATGATCTCTCTTGCTCCCCCTTTGGGCTACTGGGATAAACTTCAATCATTGGTTTCTAAATTCATATGGAAAGGAAAGAGACCACGTCTAAGGGCGTATTCACACCTACGTTGTTTGGTCCGGACCAAACGAACCAAATTTCCCTTGGTCCGGACCTTTTGGGTTGGTCTGAATACAAACCACCGAACTCTGGTCCGGACCAAACAAGCGGACCGAGACCGAGCTGCAAGGTCGGACTCTGTCCGGACCAAAGGAACCCTGGTGCAGACCTTTTGGAGGTGTGAAAGCAGACCGGACCTAATCCGACAGTTTTGCTTTTTTGTACCTCGGGAGCTTCCGTCGTTTGTCGAGCATTATGGGAAACAGAGTCTTGACACTCCACCGCAAAGTGCAAACACTGTTTCGGTTGTCAAGGGAACCTTACAACAGTCGTTCAGTCATTCAGACCAGTGGTAGGCTAGACTACAGAGTACAAAAAATGAGTAGGGGGCAAACGTGGGCCGAGGAAGAAACGCGTACCCTTGTGGATATATAGGCAGATGTCCACATATCTGAGCTTTTGCCGACGTGTTTGCTGTATTCGGTGAGAAAATGAAGGGGTTCACGCGCTCCCTAGAACAGCGCTTTGTGTGCGTGTCGTCTCTGACCAATAGCTGAACGACCTCAGGGCGCGTGGCTTTGTTGACAGATTTTGGTCCGCTTACTAAAATGTACAGTGTGAAAGCGAACCGCACCAAAATGAAAAAATAAAAACATTTGGTTCGGACCAAAGCAAGTGAACTATCGAACTATCCTGGTCTGAATACACCCTAAAACTCACAACTCTCCAGCAAGATAAGACACAAGGGGGGCTGGCTCTGCCAGATTTTAAAATCTACTTCTGGTCTTATGTGCTACGCCCTCTATCTACATGGTTCAATCCTAATTCCTCTGTTTCTTGGAGACCAATTGAGGAGCATCTTGCACTACCTCACAGGTTGCAAGACCTGGTGTATGCTAACATACTATTGAAAAAAGCCAAATTACGATTAGGCCCTGTTTCATTTCTACTCGCGTCTTACCGTACTGCAATGAAGCATGTTGGCACAGGTTATAAGTGGCATAATCATACACAGATTTTCAATAATTTCTCACTGGTAATATGCCCTTTTCGTTTCCACATTGGAAGAATAGGGAGTGAATGTACTAAAAGATCTGTATAGTGTTCATGGTTTACGAGCTTTTACAGATCTACAAGATGAATTTGATCTTCCAGGTTCATCTTTTTTCTTCTATCTGCAGTTAAGATCAGCTATGCGGGCGTACGGTGTCCCGTGGGGAGCAGCACTTCCCACACACCCACTATTGGCCCTTTTCCACTACCCTTTTTCAGCTCACTTCAGCTCGCTTTAGCCCGACACGGCTCGCGTTTCGACTACCTCAGAACAGCACGACTCAGCTCGCTTCAGCCCTACTCAGCACCCAAAACTCTCACGGTTTTGGAGTGGGGCTGAAGCGAGCCAAACCGAGCCGAGTGGGGCTAGGGGCGTGAGGAGACACTCCCCTGTGCACTGATTGGTGAGGAGGAGTGTCCTCACATGCCCACACACGCCCCGCGAGCACGCTGGGATCTGTAAACCCGGAAGAAGAATTACGAGAATTTCTGAAGCCTTATGCGCCTCGCCTCATCTATACGCTCTTGCCAGTATCTGTTGGCGTTGTCGGTGACAACAAGCCACAGCACCAAGACCAGCAACACTAACGACTCCATGTCCTCCATGTTTGTTTACTATCCGGGTCGTGAGACTACCGCTTAAAAGGTCACTGATGTCACTGTTTGCGCCGCCTAACGACATCACCTGACGTCCACCCACTTTCGCTAACTCCACCCAATGTGTCCACCCACTTTCGCTAACTCCACCCAATGTGTCCACCCACTTCCAGCCAGCACGGTTCAGCGCGGTTGTAGTCGAAATGCAACTCCAACAGCCCCGCTCAGCTCGACTCAGCACGGCTCAGCCCAACTCAGCTGCGTTGGTAGTGGAAAAGCGGCATATGTAAGTTACTTGCCCTCAGTAGGACCTACACGGGGGATGGTTTCTGAACTTTACAAACTCATTTCTGGACCTTGTAAACCTTTACCAATAGAGGGCATTTGGAATAGAGATTTAAATGAAGTAACTGATAGAGAGATTAGCTGGGACACAGTGTGGAAAAATCTCAGTGGTACATCCAAAAACCCCAACCATCAGTTAATACACTATAAGTATGCTCATAGGATGCACCTCACCCCCAGAAGGCGCTATTCTATGAAGATCACCACATCTCCGAATTGGGATCTTTGTCCACTTAATGCCCAGGGGTCATTCATGCATGTCTATTGGGAGTGCTCCGGCATGGTTAGATTCTGGAAGGAAATATCACTCACTTTAGGTGACATTAAGGTCATCTGTCTACAGCAGAAAAAAATAAAATAACAAAACGTGTCTGGAAAAATCCCAAGGGAGTCTGGAGCCAGATTCGTGACGTTACCTGCGGAAGCGCCAGCAGGCTGTGCGAACTTTGCACGGTTTCAGTGCACAGCCTGTGTAGACCAAGCGCTCCCATTTCTCTCTCGTTGTCCGGTCTTTTGGAAAACGATGAGTACTAATCCCATCAGGATTGGTGTTGCTACACCCTCCTACGATACATCTGTTAACCATTTTAATAATTACACGATAACGTTGAAGAAATTTGCAGAAAACCACCAGGTCGTTTTCTCATAAACAAACCAGCGCTGGCGTAGGATTCAGAGGGAGGCGTCCCGCACGCGACGTCACGAAAATCAATGTTTCCCGGGAAATCCAAATGCCAAGTTTTTTTCAGAGGTGGACCAATTCGACTCAAATGGCTTGATTTCAACTGAATTTTTCTGGTATTGCGCAAGGTAAAAAAAAGAAATTGCACAAAATGCAGAATGTGACAGATATTTGACCAAAGTTTAATATAAAATAGGAGAATTACATTGATCTTGCTCCTGAATTTACCCCGATACGCCCTTTTAAGATCAGTATTCCAGTCTCCCCGGCCTTGCTTCTGCTTAATGACGACGACTCTTTAGATTTGTCCCTGCAGCATAGATGCATCCTATGGGCCGGTCTCACTGCAGCCAAGAAAATGCTGACCCTCAGGTGGCAGCCGCCACATTCCTTGGCTTGGCAGCAGCGGGCCAACTCATTTCTTGAAATGGTCTTGATGGAGTGACCCGTGTGCACAGGGCCTGCCACGAGACTCTGCAGGCCTGGGAGGCAGCACACGAGTTAGTTAAGGAGAGGGTGCAGCGCGGCCGACCTTGACTTTTCTGTTTTTATTTTTACTGGGGGGAGAGATCCTGGGTAGGAGGTTCATAGGGAGTCGCCATAGGGAGGGTGGGAGGGATTTAGGGGTTCTAATATTGTTACCTCCTTGCAAATGTACGAGTGACTCTGTGTGTCTGTTTGCACTCACTGTGTAGGGAGGGAGTAGAAATATATATATGACTGATTCCACGCTTATGGGTACTGAAATGGGGACATGAACTTATTTTTAAAAATTCACCTAAAACCATTTCTTTTTTTACCATCAGGTCACAAAACATGCAATCTTTAATGAATGATATGTTAAAAGAGAACTTTAATTTTCTGAGATGTAATAAAAACATATTTATATGCCAAAGTCAAGCCTATGAGTTCCAAAATGATGTCTGTTACATTACTTCTGTTACGATTGTCCATCTCGCGTCTGTTACAAATTAATTACAATCTAGCTATATACCATGTTAATCTTATTGAAAGAATGTGTATGTTTATTCTACTACACATGTTTATTAATTATATTTGCTAAAACATCACCTTCCTATGTTTCAAAAAGTAATTCTACATTGTTAAAATTGAGAATATATATGTCCACAACACTTCTGTTACGTTCTGACTTTGGCATATAAATATGTTTTTATTACATCTCAGAAAATTAAAGTTATCTTTTAACATATCATTCATTAAAGATTACATGTTTTGTGACCTGATGGTAAAAAAAAAGAAATGGTTTTAGGTGAATTTTTAAAAATAAGTTCATGTCCCCATTTCAGTACCCATAAGCTTATTGACTGAAAGGTCAGTGTTAATAATGGATCGGTATTTAGAGGAGGTCAAACGTTCAGTACTGATCTCCAGCTCATGGTAGCTGCGTTAACGCTCCATCGTCTTTCAGCGCCTGCTATTTTGTCGTGTCTGGCTGTGAAGGCGTGTGAAAGTACAATAGGGCCATGAAACAGACACCTGGAGCGCATCATGTGTGGGGTGACTTCTTGTAGAGTCATTTATCTGTGTGTGTGTGTATGAGAGTGGGGAAGCCTGATCTTTGCCCTTTAAAACTGAAAATTAGTTGTGCAGTGACGGTCAGGCTCATCGTTATCAAATCCGAACTCAGTTCTGTCTGTTCAGATCCGAGTCAGCAGGGTTATAATAGGGCAAGTTTGCATATGTGGGGGGCGTCGTGGCTAAGGCGCCATACCATAAATCCGGGGACCCGGGTTCGATTCTGACCCGAGGTCATTTCCCGATCCCTCCCCGTCTCTCTCTCCCGCTAATTTCCTGTCCTGTCTCTACACTGTCCTATCCGATAAAGGTGAAAAAAGCCCAAAAAAATATCTTGAAAAAAAAAAAAGTTTGCATATGTGAAGATAATTATGTATACACTATATTGTTTTTTTGAAGGTTACATGATGTATTATTAAAGGAGAACTGAAGTCATTTTTAAACTTGCTTTATTTCTTAATTAATGTGTTATTCAATTACGGTTTCAGTTTTAGTAACCTTATATCGTGACTCGTATTGGCAACTATCTGCAATTAAATATTATACTTATCGGCCTACTCGATTTTTAGCCGTGTTGAATGTAGTTCGTTTGGTCCACGGCAGGCGTCGCTTATCCACGCGATCTTCACAAGACTTGTGTGAGACTTCGAAACGTGACGTGTCAGCCAGGTGTCATTTTGAAAACTGTTTTCCAAACGAAATATCGCACAAAAACGAGTTTAAATGACGATTACTGCCTACTTTTTTCAAACTTTCCTGATTGTTATCAAAACAAACAACTTCCGGCTTGATCACGTCAGCATTCGAAAGAGAGCGCGCGTGTCTTTTGACAACGTTGGCAGATGTTGGTCACTTTGATTTCCGCTGTACGTTTTACTTCCGTCCTACGACGTCTCGCACAGGTCTCAGCGAATCTCATTTATGGCCATTGCTTTGGCATATGGACTGATATATTACAGAGCATATTTCAAACACTCATAACTTGCTATCGCAGTGACAGAATAGCGATCAAAAATGCATTCCTATATTTAATAAAAATGAGAAGTAGAATTTTGATGATAAATTTGCCTTCAGTTCTCCTTTAAGAGCAGTCCCAGAATTCTGTGTTTTGTCCTTCGTGAAGGGATCAGTTTCTGTACTAGTGTGTTTTCTGTGATTTGTTATAAGATACACAGCAAAGCTGTTTGGGTTGTTAGGCATTCGGGACACGTCTCCTGCAGGGACACCATGTAGCGTTACATCCAAGATAAGACTTATCTGATTACGTCACTTATCACGATGCGGCTCGGTTAATGTTCTGCAACATACCTGTTGGTAGTTTTTCACTGCTGCCATGTAGAACCTGCTTTTCAGCAATTCTAGATCCACTGATCATGAGAGCTCACATTAACCTACACTGTCAATCTGACATGCTCAACCTACAGGTACGTTCAAGCGAGCCGAGCCCAGTACAGTTCACGTGATCCTGGTGTAGACAGCTTAGTCGTAGAACGCATCTCTGGAGAAGTGCTTGATCTGATGAGCCTGCACCACATGATCGTGTCTCCCCTCGTGTTCTGTCATTTGACCTCAACTTGTAGTTAACAATTATTTGCCGAGGGTGAGGTGAGTATCGGTGAATAATAACCGAGACAAAGTCGAAGTTATTATTTAAATAATGTTGGCTGGCTTTTATTCATGGTATATAAGATGTATTCTATTCAGCTAGCATGATATTAAACGAGTCGAAGACGAGTTCAGGACATATCTGCTAGACCGTTAAAAAAAAAAAGCCAGCCAATAATAATTATTATACATACACACACTCTTCATATCAGCCTTCTCGAAGGCCAGCACAAGCTTAACCGTGAGTCAGCGCCGTCAGTACAGCAGTGAGGTCACCTTCCAGCCGGTGTAGCATTCATCAGTAGTGTTAGCGAATGCTAATAAAGAAGTCAAGCCAGTGCTACCGAGAGCTCCTAGCACAGGCTAAAAACCGAGAAACTAAGATTTCTGTCTCCAGACTCTTCTTCCATGCATGCTCGCCACAATGTTTTTTACTCAGACTTAAGTATTCATTTCCCTTTGTACTTTACTGAGTTACTTTTAAAACCAGCATCAACAGCTACACACAGTGGAGTGACCTGGCACTTTGCCGCTAATCCCTTACAAAATCCTTTGTCCTGCTGCTGTTTTGGTGTCTGGCTAAGCTGAAGTCCCAGCTCTAATAGTAACACTTCGCCACTGACACACACACACACACACACACACACACACACACACACTCTCTTCCAGGTTTTCGATGTCTGTTGGTATGTTTTTCTCTAGTAAATATGCATGAAGAATATTTAATGAAGTTTTGGTAGCCTTTCAGGTGTTCAACGCATCATTCTTTTTCCTGGCGGACAAAGAAATGCTTCTGCGCGTGCACAACAGAACTTTTTCTCGTTGGATATTTGCATCAGCTCCGACGTGTGATGACATGTTGTCTTGACAACCATGCAATATCGTAACCCATATTCAACGCTCATTCTCCATCGGGTAGAGTGACGTAATACACGTAGGATAAGTGATATGCTAACAATATTGCATGCTATCGAATCAAATGAATGAAACCTGCTAGAAGGGAATAGAATATGTGTTTTTATTCCATCGTAA
The DNA here is from genome assembly GCF_027579695.1 of Neoarius graeffei. Lineage (NCBI taxonomy): Eukaryota > Metazoa > Chordata > Actinopteri > Siluriformes > Ariidae > Neoarius > Neoarius graeffei. The sequence continues at coordinate 48,735,277 of NC_083581.1, forward strand.
AAGTGTCCTGTAAGTATAATAATTAACGGTATTCACTGAGCCTGAGGCGGATAATTGTTTCAGTATAAATACACAGGTGATTATTTTTTAAGACATTTTTTTGGGCTTTTTTCACCTTTTATTATTGGATAGGACAGTGTAGAGACAGGAAATGAGCGGGAGAGAGAGACGGGGAGGGATCGGGAAATGACCTCGGGCCGGAATCGAACCCGGGTCCCCGGATTTATGGTATGGCGCCTTATCCACCTCAGCCACGATGCCCCACAGGTGATTGTTTAAATAAAATTTTTTTTATTTCAAACTTAAAAAGCAGCCTGCGAATGTAATAAAGGCGCACGCAGACTTGTCACTTATCTATGCTGAGTCGCATAAAATAAATCACAATCCCACCTTAGCTTTGAATAGTTTTAGACCAAACTTGGTAGCATCTTTAGTGCTTTTAGGAGCAGGATTTTCTTTCATAATTTGTAGTTCTTCCTCATTTACGGTGACAAATCGATTTGCCGCCATTTTACCGAGTCGCTCGAGGTGATGATGGAGAAATAGTTTGAATTTCTCGACCAATCATTCAGTGCACGCGATTTTCTATAATCACATTTATAGTAATACAACTTATAATATTGTAATTATAATGAAAGTCTGATTGGAAACAGCCAGTCAGATTTTATGCAAAAAATTGTTCTGAAATAAATTTTATTTAAACAGATTTGGGGGGGAAAAAAACCCTCATATTTTTTACATGCAGTGCTGCCACTTTGCTGGCAGACTTGTATATTGTGTATCATGAGAGATCTTTTGTAATATCACTCACTCCGAGCTGACAGAACATATCCATTTCTTTTTTTTCTTTATTTGCATTTGTGCTTGGAGGATTTTTTTTTTTTTTTTTATATGCCTCCGCCACCGTAAGCTGCAGGAGGCATTATGTTTTCGGGTTGTCCGTCTGTCCGTGCGTCCGTCCCGAAACCTTGTGAACGCGATATCTCAAAGGCTAATGAAAGGAATTTCACCAAACTTTCACCATTTGTGCGCTTTGGGACAAACATGAACTGATTAGATTTTCAGATCAAAAGGTCTAAGGTCAAGGTCACTGTGAGGTCAGATGTCTGTCCGAAAACCTTGTGAACACAGTATCTCCAAGGCTAATACAAGTAATTTCACCAGGTCAAGATTACTGTGAGGTCAAATGTCCATCCCCAAATCACAACTTAAGGCTTGTAGTCTACCAGGTGGAGACATCGCCATCGACACCGTTGGCGTCGAGTTCTAGCTAGTTTTTTTTTTTTTTAAATTTAAATCTATACACGTCATTTTAGTGCATGTTGTATAAATAATGCTTCCTTGCTTATCTGGCAACCAGTTATTACATGCATCTTCATTCAATAAATCAGAGGAAGGATTCCTCAAAGACGATGTGCTAAATTGTTTGTCTCAGCAGAAACCACCTCTCAGGGTTTGATTACAGGGATCAAAGCCCAGATACTAGTGACCATGTTCTTTGCTCGTGTTGGCTTATCTGTCCATCAGCTGTAGACACACAGGCCGGTGTGTACTGAGTGGTGATAGAGTCCAAAGATCAGTTCTCTAGCATACATGTTCCAAAATACCTGCCTGAGAGAAAAGATTCGACATTTCCTAAAATGAGTTGTTGTGCGTGTAGTAAAAGTGATGTTTGGAAGCACAGCTTGGGCTCCGCAGCAGCAGCCCCAGGCTGATCCAGCACTTGTGTTTAGTCTTGCATGGTGCCTTCTGTACACCTCTATCACTTTGTTTTTGTTGTGCTATTTCGGTGTGCTTTTATCATCCTGCTGATGCACTTGTGTTCCTGCACGTTTACCATTTTCAGGTAGCTTTGGAGCGGCGTCCGGACCAGTGCAGTCAGGAACATCAGTCAAGCATCCGCGAGGGACCATGTTCTAGTGGCTCGCGGTGGCTGTCCGACAGTACAATGAACAATGAGGACGAGTTCTATGATGCCGTCACAGGTGAGTTCAGAGCGCTCCGTTCTCACTCCGTGCCTGGCAAATGTTCCACTGCTGTGTTTATTATTACAGAACTGTCATCACTCCATTGTGATTTGGAGTTTAGCATGTGGTTCACATAACACACTTCAGAATCGGAATCAGAATCCTGTCAAGTGTGTCGACTCACAAAGAATTTGATTCTGACAGGTAGTGTCTCTCTAGTGATGCAGAAATGGGGAGATGATTATGATGATTAAAAAAAAGAGAAAAGGAAAAAAGAATGAGCGTAAGTTACTTATGTGATATAAGAAAAATGTATATATGTATACATAGTGTACAATATGGACAAGCTAGACATTACACAATATAAATAAATATGCCATATACAATAACGATTATAACAATATTATTATTATAACAATGGTAATCTAATATACCATGCACTGAGAGGCTCTCGTTGAAATTATGGATTCTCTGAGGTGACTGGCATATTATTATTTTGTGAGGGACGCAGCCAGTCTCTGAAGAGAACCCGTAACTATCGGTGCCGCTCAGTGGACAGTAGATTTTTGATCTATATCCCTCATCAAAAAATTCCAAACTAAGTGTTATTCTTGATGTCACAAGATACATTGCTTCATCAGTGGTGGAACTATTTTATGACGTGAGCCATTCTTGGCCAATCCATTCATTCTCCGTAACCGCTTATCCTGTACAGGGTCGCAGGCAAGCTGGAGCCTATCCCAGCTGACTACGGGCGAAAGGCGGGGTACACCCTGGACAAGTCGCCAGGTCATCACAGGGCTGACACATAGACACAGACAACCATTCACACTCTCATTCACACCTACGGTCAATTTAGAGTCACCAGTTAACCTAACCTGCATGTCTTTGGACTGTGGGGGAAACCAGAAAGCATGCAAGACTGTGGGGGATAAAAAAAATATGCCATCTACAATTAAGTTATTCGACAAAATCATGGCATGATACCAAGTTGGCTATAAGCCATGTATGACGGAATAATTTTTTTTTTTTTTTTTTTTTTTTTTTTTTATTCTATCCACATTCACTGGATTTTGAGAAACAGTGTGTTTATTTTTTGCAAATTTGGACTGGGGGGGGGAAACCCACACAGACACAGGGAGAACATGTAAGCTCTACACAGAAAGGCCCTCGTGGGTCACTGGGCTCGAACCCAGAACCTTCTTGCTGTGAGGCGACAGTGCTAACCACTACACCACCATGCCGCCCTCTTGGCCAATTCCTACACGGGAATTTTTTTTGTTTTTATTTTTTTATGAGGGATATAAAAATATGCAATCTACAATTAAGTTATTTTACAAAATCATGGCATGGTGCCAAGTTGGCTATAAGCCATGCATGACCAGATTGAGTGGAATAATTGTTTTATTCTATCCACATTGACTGACTGGATTTTGAGAAACCGAGCATTTTTTACTTTTTGCAGGTTTGATAAATAAGTTTATACAAAATGTCCGACAAAATCATTTCCGCTTATAATGTAAACAAACTGGCAAAATGACAGGAGCAGTTTGTGAAAAATACGATAATTCTTGAAAAAAAGAGAGGTTCTTACTATCATACTTTTCATTCCTTTTTTTTTGTGGTTTGTTTTTGAGTAGAGTTTTTATTTCATCCTTGGTTGGTTCAGCAACATGCTCCGCCATTTTGTTTTTCTCTACTCACGGTATATGAGCTGATATCCTAGTAGTAGAGTAGCCAATCAGAGCGTGTGATTGCTCATATCCAGTGAATGTGGATAGAGTAATTACTATTATATACCATGCACAGAATATACAGTACCTATATTATATACAATATTTCTAAAATATCTGTGTGGTTTTTGGTGTTTTTGTTTTTTGTTTTTTTTGGTTAAAATGCAGTACATACAAAATACAGTATGAACATGGCATAAAAACCAGGATTACACAAAGTGTGAACACTTATTTCCATTGTGGTCCCAGAGACTTATCGCAGACAGTCATGGTTACTATTAGGGCTGCACAATATATCGAAAAAGTATCGATATCGCGATATCATAGTTTGCGATACACGTACCGCAAAAATTACTTAAATTTCGATAAAAGGCACATTTTTCTGTGCCGTCCAATCACATTTGAATGTCAACAAGCGCTGCGGGATAACTCCACCCCCTATTGCAAAACAAGTAAAAGCCTTGTGGTGATGGCGGAAGCGGTAGCAAGTGTGGTGAGAGAAACTTGTGTGAGGAGGAACTGGTTTCCAAAAAAAATAAAAAATGCACGTCTGCTATTTGGAAGTACTTTGGATTCAGGAGGGATGACGTACTGCAAACTCAGGTACTTTGCAAGACATGTAAAACAGTGGTGGGGCGGCTCACTGGGACAAACACTGATGTACAGCAGCATAAAAACATAAAACCGCGCTCTCTCTCACTCTCTCTCACACACACACACTACCTCTCACTCTCACACACACACTACCGCTCTCTCACCCGCATGTGTTAACAGATTGTGTTTGAGTTTATGGTGAATCTGTGTCGCTCACTTTCATCTCCCGGGAGCTGCTGAAATTGCCATTTTGAATGCTTTGTTAATGTAATGTAGTTTTCAGTTTTTTGTTTATTTCAATTTAAGACATTTTCTGCTGTGCTCACAAAAATTAAGAGATTTAAAGATGACTGATGGACACCATTGCAGGTGTAGCCATGTTTTTCCAATAAAAAAATAATGTTGGAATGGAAGCAATGCATTGGGTGTTTTTTTTAAATGCTAGATACAGGGCAGAACGGCGAGTAGAGGTAAGAAAAACATATATTTAATTATCGTGATACATATCGATATCGAGATATTCAGTCATGTTATCGAATATCGCATATTTTTCTGATATCGTGCAGCCCTAGTTACTATACTAAGTAGATATCCAAAATATAATCAATAATAAAGTAATACAAGAAATAATATCAATATTGTATAATAATAATAATAATAATAAGGACATAACACCAGAGTAAAAACTAGAATAAATATATATGAAGAAAATGTAATTATAATGGGGGCGGCACGGTGGTGTAGTGGTTAACGCTGTCGCTTCACAGCAAGAAGGTCCGGGTTCGAGCCCCGTGGCCGGCGAGGGCCTTTCTGTGTGGAGTTTGCATGTTCTCCCCGTGTCCGCGTGGGTTTCCTCCGGGTGCTCCGGTTTCCCCCACAGTCCAAAGACATGCAGGTTAGGTTAACTGGTGACTCTAAATTGACCGTAGGTGTGAATGTGAGTGTGAATGGTTGTCTGTGTCTATGTGTCAGCCCTGTGATGACCTGGCGACTTGTCCAGGGTGTACCCCGCCTTTCGCCCATAGTCAGCTGGGATAGACTCCTGCTTGCCTGCGACCCTGTAGGATAGGATAAAGCGGCTAGAGATAATGAGATGAGATATAATTATAATGAGCAATATAATATGCAGTATATTATTAGTATATATGCCATCAACAGTAACAATATTCAAACTCCTCCTAACACCAAAGCAAACCAGCTTCATTTTTAATCACTATAATTATCCTTTGCATCAACATTATGTTGTAAAGTGTTAGATTTAACACTTAGTTGTATGCCTGTTGAATCATTTTTGGCCAAAAAAACCCCAAATCAAGTTTTTTCAAAAAGTGCCATTTTTGAAAACAGTAGGAAGGGCACGGCTCCCAGAGAGTATCAGTTAATATCAGAGTTCAAAATACCTTGCACAGATGTTGACTGACTCACCTGATGTCTTCATTAGGAAGAAACAGATTGCCGTTATGCTATGCAATGTAAAATATGGAACTCCTCTGCTTAAAAAAAGGCTTTAAAATTTAATTTGTTTGTATCTTCCATCTCTGCGGTGCCCCACAGTTTGAGTCCCTCTTATAGAAAACAGTGTTTCGTAACAGCCGTCTAACATGAGTAATATGGGCCTAGGTGCATTCATAAGTCATTTAGTACAGTGTGTGTGTGTGTGTGTGTGTGTGTGTGTGTGTGTGTGTGTGTGTGTGTGTGTGTTATCAGTGTTTCTTGGAATGACACACGGGTGGAGCGAAGATTAGAGCCGACCACTGATCGGTCAAAGGCAAGTGAACAGACTTCCTGATCGATATCTCTGGTCGAACTCTGTTTTCTGCCAGCTGATCTCTCTGGAATTGTTCTTTTTATTTTGCCATCAGTTTTGAACACCAATTTTAGGTTTAGTTCATTGCCGTTCACCACAAATACAAAACAGTAAACATGGTTGCAAGGGACTGTAACAGGACTCGCGCCCTAACTGAAAATTGTCCCTTATGCTTAAAAGGATATATATATGTGTATATAAAATGAGTGATTCCACGCTTATGGGTACTGAAATGGGGACATGAACTTATTTTTAAAAATTCACCTAAAACCATTTCTTTTTTTTTTACCATCAGGTCACTAAACATGTAATCTTTAATGAATGATATGTTAAAAGATAACTTTAATTTTCTGAGATGTAATAAAAACATATTTATATGCCAAAGTCAGAACGTAACAGAAGTGTTGTGGACATATATATTCTCAATTTTAACAATGTAGAATTACTTTTTGAAACATAGGAAGGTGATGTTTTAGCAAATATAATTAATAAACGTGTGTAGTAGAATAAACATACACATTCTTTCAATAAGATTAACATGGTATATAGCTAGATTGTAATTAATTTGTAACAGACGCGAGATGGACAATCGTAACAGAAGTAATGTAACAGACATCATTTTGGAACTCATAGGCTTGACTTTGGCATATAAATATGTTTTTATTACATCTCAGAAAATTAAAGTTATCTTTTAACATATCATTCATTAAAGATTACATGTTTTGTGACCTGATGGTAAAAAAAGAAATGGTTTTAGGTGAATAAGTTAATGTCCCCATTTCAGTACCCATAAGCGTGGAATCACTCATTCATATATATATATATATATATATATATATATATATATATATATATATATATATATATATATAACATAAACGCAAGTCAAGAAAATATTAGTAATGAAATAATGCTGCAGTGAGTGGTGCATGGAAAATATAATAGAGCTATGTAAATCTATTTTATAGTATACTTTGAAGTATGTAATCAAGTGCTTAAATTATAAAATAACAATGGGAGGATTAAGGAGGCTGGTAATGACATTGTCTCTCAGAAACTGCAGTAAGGCAGTATTAAATGAACTTTCAAGTGTTACTACTTTTACATGAAGATGGCAAATTGTTCCATAAGTTTCAGGTTCATTTGTAGTTATTTACCCAGAATAATGTTCGTTCCGTGTGATCGGAGTAAAATCCACCATCTTCTAGTTCAGGCACATTTCAAATAGCTTTGTTTGTGTTCTAGATAAGATACAATGCAACAGAGCTGAACGACCTAGTATGCATAGTGAAGAAAGATATTTGAGATTCAGCTACAGATTCACAGCTAAAGGTTGAAGTATTTTCATGCTTGTTTGAGTGCACGTGCTTCCATTAATACACCCTCACTGTGTTTTATGCTTATTGCTTCATATGAGAAATAGAGAGAGATAAATGCAGTACATTAACATAAGAGACGTGCTTGATATCATTTTAGAATGGTTTATTTGAATTGGGCTTAACATCCAGAGAAACTCCTTCTGCTTTCATGATTAGAGGTATATGTAGGCATGTAACGATACAATTCGATTCGATTCACGATATATGGTTCACGATTTGATTTTGTCCCACAATATTTTTGTAATTTAAAAAGAATCAATGAAAGTTATTACCAAAAAAATTTGCAGAGTTTTATTTTCCTTTTCTTATAATTAAGTTATTCCACCAACTCGAGCTGTACATGACCTGATAGCTGACGAGATGCGTAGCGCTGAGTTGGCTATAAGCCATGTATGATGAGATTGAGTGGAGTAACTTTTTTGTTGTTGTATCCACATTTGCTGGATTTTAAGAAATGGGGCATTTTTGTTTTTATTTTTTGCGAATTTGATAGATAACTTTTATACAAAACATCTGACAATCGTTTTTGCTTAGAATGTAAACAAACCAGCGAAATGACAGTCGCAATTTGTGAAATTCTATAATAATTCTTGAAAAATGTATTAAAAAAAAAGATATGTTCTTAGCATCAAAGACTTTCTTTCCATATTTTGTTGCTTTTATTTATTTATTTATTTATTTATTGCAATTTTTGGGGTTTTGTTTTCAAGTAGTTTTTATTTCGTCCTCGATTGGTTCAGCAACACACTCCGCCATTTTGTTTTTCTCTACTAAATGGTATATGAGCTGATAGCCAAATAGTAGAGTAGCTAATCAGAGCGCGCGATTGCTCCTATTCAGTGAATGTAATAAACTTATTCATTTTGTTAAATTAATTTTAAAAAACCCTTTTGATTTTTCTTAATAACCAACAATAATTCACGCACTTTTGTAAAGGTTGAAGTAAAAAATTTAATGGCCAATTAACTAAAATATTCCTTTTATTAAAAATGAAAAAGTTAATAACAAAGAAGCCTTTTCTTAATAAACTTTTTTTCTGAACATTTGTATTATGTCCATTTTCTTTACCTTCAGCAGTCTGTAAAAAGAGAGCTCTGACTTCTTGATAAATCTGTTTGTATGTTCAGTAGCACAACAGCTCTTTCCCTTTTTTTGTGTGTGTGTTTGTGAAGCATTAGAGCTGTGTTACTTCCACCTATGCTGAAGTCCGGTGTATTCCCGCTATTGTACTTGCAGCAGACAACCCTCTGCCATTGAAACAATGCAGTCACAACTCGGAAAAGCTAAGAGATTATGTGGTTTGATGATGATCACGATTTTTTTTTTTAATTTCATTGATTTGAATCGTCGTAAATTTGAATGACGATTTAATCGTTGCACAGTATATGGTTATATGACGAGTAGGGGAAGTGACACTGAGCCGTGGTGTGTCATTCTGTTCAGTAAAGTGCTAGTTGATGACAGTAATTGCTCTCAAGGTGCATTGCTGCTAAACAGATGGATTCACATTGTTTAATAAGTAACTGTTCTATTAATTATAAGTCTGGAGATAGTCCTGGAAATCATAAGCGAACAAAGTAAGATGGACCTAGCGTACGTCTGTGGAGCACCCGGTAGCCGCATTGTGCCTGCACTGCCCTCAATGACTCCCCCCTCATTTCTCCTAATTCTCTTAGCAGTCCTTTTGAATGCTGCTCCTTCTGAATGAGCTCCATCAGGATGTTTGTTTGCTTTTAACAGGCCAGTCGAGGACAATAGCCAGGCTCCTGGGTATCATCTTACCCTTCCTCTTTGCCCACGCCTTTAATAATGTAGCAGCGTTGACCAGACTGGCTGACAGCTCCTGTCACTGCTGCGTATACGGAGATTAAAAAAAAAAAAAGATGGATAAATCAATAAAAGGAAGAATCAGACCGTTAAAGCCATATACAGTTTCTAAACTCTTTGTTCCAGTCAGGTTGTACTTGATAACAAAAGGTCGACATGACCCAGCGAAATATCCTTCGTATCAAGTCACTACTTCTGCTGCTTTACACTGAACCTTGGCGCTCGTGGAAATAGCTTTAGGCTGGAGTTTTTGAGGCTGGGGCTTGGTTGCTGAGCTACATTTAATACTAGCAAATGCCAATTAGGGCATTCTTCCTTTTGGTAATACGGGGGGGGGGTGAGTTTAAGTCTTCCTAATTTTCTAAAGGAGTTTGTCATTATCAAGGGTTCTCCTCTGGGAGCCTCTGAGTGAGCTGTGGTACTGCTGTGAGACCTTCAGCTGTAATTAGTTGTGCTTTGGTTTTAGTCCAGAATCTCACAAGCTTTACGTCTCGACAGTGTGTGAGGGAAATGTAGGGAGTTTGCATTACGTGCGTCTGTGCATATTTTCTGTGTTCTCTTATTGGCTGACGTGTCTGTATGAGGGGGAAGTAGGTGAATGTGCACGGTCGGAAATGGGCGTACAGGAGGAGTCCATTTCTGTCCCCCAAGCTACAGTCTACACTGATGTACCCCTTACGGCTCATTAATTGACCTCAAGGTAACTATTGGCCCTTTTCCACTACCCTTTTTCAGCTCACTTCAGCCCGACACGGCTCGCGTTTCAACTACCTCAGAGCAGCACGACTCAGCTCGCTTCAGCCCTGCTTAGCACCCAAAACTCACACGGTTTTGGAGTAGGGCTGAAGCGAGCCAAACCGAGCCGAATGAGGCTGGGGGCGTGAGGAGACACTCCCCTGTGCACTGATTGGTGAGGAGGAGTGTCCTCACATGCCCACACACGCCCCGCGAGCACGCTGGGATCTGTAAACACCGTAAACCTGGAAGAAGAAGAAGAATTACGAATTACAAGAATTTCTGAAGCCTTATGCGCCTCGCCTCATCTATACGCTCTTGCCAGTATCTGTTGGCGTTGTCGGTGACAACAAGCCACAGCACCAAGACCAGCAACACTAACGACTCCATGTCCTCCATGTTTATTGTTTACTATCTGGGTCGTGAGACTACCGCTTAAAAGCTCACTGATGACACTGTTTGCGCCGCCTAACGACATCACGTGACGTCCACCCACTTTCGCTAACTCCACCCAATGTGTCCACCCACTTCCATCCAGCGCGGTTCAGCGCGGTTGTAGTCGAAATGCAACTCCAACAGCCCCACTCAGCCCAACTCAGCCCGGCACGGCTCAGCCCAACTCAGCCGCGTTGGTAGTGGAAAAGCGGCATATGTGGACCTTTTTAGCGCCAAAAAGGTACGTACATGTTCTCAAATAAGTACCTTGGAGGGTACTTCTCCAGCAACAAGCCACTGTACCCCTAAAAGTGCAATAATGCACTTTATTTTCTGAGAGTGTGAGATTTATTTATTTATTTGATCGATTGAGGCATTATGCAACTTTTCAGGCATGTCTGTGTATCTCAGTCTGGTTCATTATAAGGCTTATTTTTGTGCGACAGGCTTGGATTCGGACGAGTCGTGTGAGGGCACTTCAGAAGCCAGTTTTAAAGATGCAGTCGTGGATGCTGGTGCTGAGAAGAACAGTGGCACTGTACATGAGAATGGAATCAAGAAACGCAGGTAGAGTCAGATTCTTTTAGCTAATTTCACCTCAGGGGTGTTGGCCCGTCTCTTCTAAAAATGGGCTGAAACTGTTCCAACTATCCATGCTACACGCTGCTTGATGTTGATAGAAACTGTACAATGTAACAGCCCTTTTTGTGTTTTGTCCAAGGTGGTAGGTTGTTCCACTAATGCTAATGTGGGTGTGATCTTTTTTTTGCCTCCTCAGGTCAACCCTTCCTGCCCCCATGTTCTCCAGAAATAACTTCAGCATATGGAGCATCCTGAAGAAATGTATAGGATTGGTGAGGCCATCAGACACTATGAACTAGTGAGGCTATAGTATGAACTACGAGGCTATGAACCAGTGAGTTATGTTTCTGTTGCAGGAGCTGTCCAAGATCACCATGCCCATTGTGTTCAACGAGCCGCTGAGCTTTCTGCAGAGAATCAGCGAGTACATGGAGCACACGTACCTCCTCAACAAAGCCTGTGCCGAGTCGGACTCCATTGAGAGAATGCAGGTGGACACAAGCGTACAGTCATTTTAGAAGAGCATAAGTCTGTAAAAACTTAGAACGCAGCCTGCGTGTTTTTATTTTTTATTTTTTAAATGTTTACAAGGCTTGAAATGAACAACGTCTAATGAGTAGGAAGCAACGATTCACCCAATTCTCGATTCAAATTTCCCACAGTATTTTTGAAAAAAGGGTTGGAGTAAACTATAATAGCCTGTTAACTAAAATATTCTTTTATTAAAAATGAAAAGTTAATAAGGAAATGTCTTAATACAATTTCATGAACATTTTTCTCTGCTTTTTATCTTTCAGCAGTCTGTGAAAAAAGAGCACTAGTTTTTTTCTTATTAAATCTGTTTGTAGATTCAATCACACAACAGCTCTTTCCCATTGTAGGGGTGTGTGTGTGTTTTCATGGCATTAGAGCTGCATTACTTCTGCTTTGGGTGAAATCATGTGAATTCCTACTGTTACTTTATTGCGGCATCTGCTGTCTAAACAACACAATTACAGCTAGGAAAAACATATGGCCCTTTTCCACTACCCTTTTTCAGCTCACTTCAGCCCGACACGGCTCGCGTTTCGACTACTTCAGAACAGCACGACTCAGCTCGCTTCAGCCCTGCTTAGCACCCAAAACTCGCACGGTTTTGGAGTGGGGCTGAAGTGAGCCAAACCGAGCTGAGTGAGGCTGGGGGCGTGAGGAGACACTCCCCTGTGCACTCATTGGTGAGGAGGAGTGTCCTCACATGCCCACACATGCCCCGCGAGCACGCTGGGATCTATAAACACCGTAAACCCGGAAGAAGAATAATTACGAATTACGAGAATTTCTGAAGCCTTATGCGCCTCGCCTCATCTATACGCTCTTGCCAGTATCTGTCCGCGTTGTCGGTGACAACAAGCCACAGAACCAAGACCAGCAACACTAACGACTCCATGTCCTCCATGTTTATTGCTTACTATCCGGGTCGTGAGACTACCGCTTAAAAGATCACTGATGTCACTGTTTGCGCTGCCTAACGACATCACGTGACGTCCACCCACTTTCGCTAACTCCACCCAATGTGTCCACCCACTTCCAGCCAGCACGGTTCAGCGCGGTTGTAGTCGAAATGCAACTCCAACAGCCCCGCTCAGCTCGACTCAGCCCAACTCAGCACGGCACGGCTCAGCCCAACTCAGCCGCGTTTGTAGTGGAAAAGCGGCATTAGAACCCAGCCTGATATTAATTGCAGTTGTCTTTTTTTTTTTTAATTTTGTCGATTTGAATAGTCATAAATTTGTATTGAACTAAACATTTCAAATAACAAAGCTAGAATATCAACTCCTGAAGCTCTGAACACATGAAGATTTATTACTACTAGACATTTTTGCTAGAGTAGCATGGTGGGGTGGGGTGTAAATGTTTTATTTTATTTATTTATTTTTGTGTCTGTGTAAAAATAAGACATCTGTAAGGACAAAAGCACCTTTAAATATAAAAATGTACAGAAATGGTTAGCTTTGTTGTATGAACTTGCGCGTGCGCACACAACTATATAAAGCATAGATGTATAAATAATTAGCAGTTGGTCAAACTTAAACCAGAGCTTTGTCTGATTCTGCTTTCTTTCTATTTCTTTCTTTCTATTTCTTTCTTTCCCTCATTCCTTCAGGCTGTAGCTGCCTTTGCTGTGTCCGCAGTGGCCTCTCAGTGGGACAGAACTGGAAAGCCGTTTAACCCTCTCTTAGGGGAAACCTATGAACTCACACGGTAAACAATGAAAATATCCACCAGATCGTTTCTAAGACTATAGAGACCAAGGCATTATAGCTAATGTGTATAGGTTTACACATCACTTTGTACATTTATGGTACAGAAATGAAGTGGCAAAAATGTGAGTGTGAACACAAATACGATCTTTTAAAAATAGATTCGAGACACTTGTATGTAGTTCTAAATTGAAATAATATCCAATAATTGGCCCTTTGATCGTAATTAGAATGTCCTGTTGGAATTAACATTTGCACCTCCTTCTGCATGCGCATGTTACTGACTGCAGCATCCAGTGCTGATAGGCAAGGCGAGTTTATTTATATAGCGCATTTCATACACAGTGGGTGGCACAGTGGTGTAGTGGTTAGCGCTGTCGCCTCACAGCAAGAAGGTCCTGGGTTCGAGCCCCATGGCCGGCGAGGGCCTTTCTGTGCAGAGTTTGCATGTTCTCCCCATGTCCGCGTGGGTTTCCTCCACAGTCCAAAGACATGCAGGTTAGGTTAACTGGTGACTCTAAATTGACCGTAGGTGTGAATGTGAGTGTGAATGGTTGTCTGTGTCTATGTGTCAGCCCTGTGATGACCTGAAGACTTGTCCAGGGTGTACCCTGCCTTTCGCCCGTAGTCAGCTGGGATAGGCTCCAGCTTGCCTGCGACCCTGTAGAAGGATAAAGCGGCTAGAGATAATGAGATGAGATGAGATTTCATACACAGTGGCAGTTCAATGTGCTTTACAGAGGTAAAAGCAAAACAGTAAACAATAGAAAATAAAATTACATAAAATAAAGGGGGAAGAAGAGAGAAAGTTCAGTGAAAACAGCAGAATAAAATGGAATAAAAGTTAAGTAAAGTTTAAGACATGTAAAGATGATGATATTTATCAGTTAGCAGAAAGCATCTGAAAACAGCTTGGTCTTTAATGTAGATTTGAAGCTGCCAACAGCAGGAGCATTTTTGATGTCCTCTGGGAGTTGGCTCCATAGCTGTACTGCATAGTAGCTAAAAGCTGCTTCACCACTTTTTGTTTTAACGACAGGTTTTACCAGTAAATGTTGCTGCTGCGATCTGGTAGATGTGATTGGGTTAGGCCGCTGCAACATATCAGAGAGGTAATTGGGCCCTGTACCATTTAGAGATTTGTACACCAGCAGCAATGCTTTAAAGTCAATCTGTAGCTTACTGGAAGCCAGTGAAGGGACCTTAGAATTGGAGTAATGTGCTCTCTTCTTTTTGTTCGTGTGAGAACCCTAGCCGCTGCATTTTGAACCAGCTGAAGTCGTTTGATGGTCTTTTTTGGCAGGCCTGTGAAAAGGCCATTGCAGTAATCAGCCCTACTAGAGATGAAGGCATGTACAGGTTTTTCCAGATCATTTTTTGACACAAGTCCTCTTAGTTTGGAAATGTTTTTTAGGTGATAAAATGACGATTTAGTGATTGCTTTCATGTGACTGTCAAAGTTTAGCTCGCTGTCAATGAAAACACCAAGATTTTTAACCTTGTAGCATCTGAGTAGCAGCTAACTTGGAAAAAAGGAGGCTTGCCAATAAAAACCAGCAACAGCTATGCAGCTAGCACTTTTTACCATCTTTCTCAAGTCATAAACAGCTGAGATCTCAACCACTATCCGGAGCAAATAATCTTTATGATTAGACTTGAAGGCTTTGTGCTCTTATTCAGTTTGCTGCTGCAATAATAGATCGTCTTGCCAATACATCATCTTTATTGTTCATGACTCATGTGGATCGTAAATGTGACGTTCATTTCAAAAATGTGTGTATACAGGTCATTAAATCAGGTTTGTTCACATTAGTGACTGACTGATAAAGCTCTATACTATATGGCCAGATATGACCATCACACCCATATGTGCTTCTTGAACACCCCAGTCTAGGTTTAGTCCACCCTTTGCTGTTCTAATGACCTCCACTGTTCTGGGAAGCCTTAGATTTTGGAACATGGCTGTGGGGATTTGTACTCATTCAGCCACAGGAACATGAATGAGGTCAGGCATTGATGTTGGGTGAGGAGGCCTGGGGTGCAGTCAGTGTTCCAGTTCATCCCAAAGGTGTTTGGTGGGTTTGAGGTCAGTTCTCTGTACAGGTCACTCGAGTTCTTCCACTCTGACCTTTCATGGACCTCATTTTGTGTACAGGGGCTGGACAAAGACAAAGGGAAAACGTAATGCTACAACTCCTCCAATACAGTTGTGCGCTTCCAAATTTGTGGCCGCAGATTGGGAAAGAACCGCATATGGATGAACATTTGTATGACCCTCAATGAATCGCTCATCCTTTCTTAACCCTGATAGAACCTTATAATACAAAGGTCAGGACTTATAAAGAGGAATCTGAACGGCCAAGGCTGAAAGACCAGATCCAAGCCATGAGGCTTGTAATGTGCAATTGGCCCTGCTTTCTTCTGAGCTCTTCTTTGCATCTTTTAGGAACCCATTTCTGTTAAAATTTGTTTCAACGGGCTCCTAGAATCTTATTCGTGTGGTGGTGTGTGAAGGATTTGATGATTGTGTTAACTCCCCATAGGCATGTGTTATTGGTGCAATACATCTTCCTTCCCTTTTCTTTATCAACTGTCTGTTTCTGTTCTCCTCTCTGTCTCTTAGAGAGGATCAGGGCTTCAGGTTGATCTCAGAACAGGTGAGTCATCACCCACCAATCAGTGCATTCCATGCTGAGGGTCTGTCGGGGGATTTCCTGTTCCATGGCTCGATATACCCAAAGCTCAAGTTCTGGGGCAAGAGTGTGGAAGCAGAACCAAAAGGAACCATCACATTAGAGCTCCTCAAGTGAGTCACACCCTGTTAGATTATTGTGTGTAGATAGTGGACTTAAACCCGATTTACTGTCTAACCAAGGGCACATGTGTCAGTGAGTGTATATTTGCTCTCCTGACTGGGTCTTTTCCTGGATGAGGCAGAATATCAGGTTTTTGCTTTCAGACTAGAAGTGTTCTGGAGTTGCTGGGTAACTGGCTGGTCACATGCTGTGTGTGTGTGTGTGTGTGTGTGTTCCTTGCAGGCACAAAGAGGCCTACACATGGTCAAACCCTTTCTGCTGTGTACACAATGTCATCGTGGGCAAACTGTGGATTGAGCAATACGGCACTGTAGAAATACTGAACCACAGGTACACCACTGATTTACTTGCCACATTAAAAAAAATTAGTGTCATGATAACATAAATTGATATGACCGACTTCCACTGTAGTTGCTAAAGTACAAATCTTAAATTTAACTTTGTCCTCTCACAGTTAAGAAGGTCTTTGAGAATTATGCTTGTAATATAATGTGTAGTGACCACACTGCCTTTTCCACATTTGTAGCATTACAACCTGGAACTGTAATGAACTTTTCTGGGATTATATGTCTTGCATCGATACAAAATAAGTCAGAATATTGAAGTGGGGGGGAAATACACTTTGCAAAAAGAAAGAGTGGTGTGAAAAAAGCCGTATGAAATCCAGTTGGGAGACCAACACGTGTAAAAAGTTGTGCTCTGGTGTGACGAAACCAAAACTGCGTGTTTTGTCTTTGGCATAAAACTCTACATTTGGTGGAAAGCCAATGCTGCTCTGATCACCCTTACAGTTTTTACACATACAATGCAACGTGAATAAACAATGTGGGGATAAATATCATCTCATCTCATTATCTCTAGCCGCTTTATCCTGTTCTACGGCCTATCCCAGCTGACTACGGGCGAAAGGCGGGGTACACCCTGGACAAGTCGCCAGGTCATCACAGGGCTGACACATAGACACAGACAACCATTCACACTCACATTCACACCTACGGTCAATTTAGAGTCACCAGTTAACCTAACCTGCATGTCTTTGGACTGTGGGGGAAACCGGAGCACCCGGAGGAAACCCACGCGGACACGGGGAGAACATGCAAACTCCGCACAGAAAGGCCCTCGCCGGCCACGGGGCTCGAACCCGGACCTTCTTGCTGTGAGGCAACAGCGCTAACCACTACACCACCGTGCCGCCAGGGATAAATATCTTTTACAAAAAAGATTGGCGAAAAAGAAAATGCTGGCTACATCCTATCCTGAGAAATAGGTGAGAATGTGGGGAGTTTCACTGCTTGGTTCAGCAGTTGCTGAGACTGATAGCAAGCTTCACATCACAAAGTAGGCAACGAACCATGACCAGTTGGGCGAGACACTTTTTTTTTTTTTATTATTGCCAAGCTTCTCCTCTATTTATTTATTTATTTATTTATTTATTTAAAAACAGTGCTGGGTTTTGACCTAAACTGAATGAGAGACTCCACCAAGCCTGCAGCAGTGTGGTGATGTTTCCACAACCTGCTCCCTGATTGGTTGAATGCATTCCTTTCATGGAGGAAATATTACAAAAATCAGATGGGGGGGGGGGGGGGGGAGTCGCTTTTGTGCACATGGACATTTTGCCTTTTCATGTGAAAGAGTTAATTTACGGAATAGTTGTTTGAAAAAGATCTCCTAAAATAATCTTAATGATAAGTCATGCTGTATGAGTACAGACCTTGAGAGTATCGTGCACACCATGAAGCATGGTGGTGGTAGCATCATGTGATGATGCTTTTCTCAGCGGGGACAGGCAAACTGGTAAGGGTTGGGATCAGAATCGATAGAGTTAAATTCAGGGCAATCCTAAAAGAAAACCTGTTCCAGTCTGCAATAGAGAGGTTCACAGCCCTAAGTACACTGCCAAAGCTGCAGTCGAGTGCTTCATAACCAAGAACCTAAGTGTGTTTGAGTGGTCCACTCTGGACCAAGACCTCAGTCTGGAACGTAACTCTGTGGCAAGATGTGGAAATGGTCAGTTTGATCTCCATCCAGTCTGACCGAGCTGGAGAAATTTTGCTCAGGAAGTATGGATGAAATATCACAATCCAGATGTGGAAATCTAAGTAAAATATCCTAGCAGCTGTAATTGCAGCCAGAGGTGGTTTTACCTATTGATGGATGTCTGTTTTTTTGTTTAATTAACCTTTGTGTCACAAAAATATTTGGTGCCTTCAGTCATTACATGTAAATCAAATAGGAAAATCCCACTTAAGTCCATTTCAACTCCAGGTTGTATGATTGCAGAGTGTGGAAAATTTTCAGAGTGGTGAATTTTTATTTATTATTATTTTTTTGTTGGTGTGTGCTGGTATCATGAATTAAAATAAATCAGAGGTCTACTGTAACGTGCCACACTCCAATGCAATAGCACGAGCAGAAAGATTAGATAAGAGTAAGTAAGTGGGAGTAATGTAGCTCGAGATGCTGTTTGATAGAAGTGTGTGTAATCTCTTGTTTGCTCTGACTGGTTAAACGGACAGTACTGGAGATAAGTGTGTGCTGAACTTCAAACCCTGTGGGATGTTCGGCAAAGAGCTGCACAGAGTGGAGGGCTACATCCAGGATAAAAGGTGAGGTCCTCGGTCTTATAATCTTTGAAAGATTCTCTGTTATTGCCACCCAGATGCTTTCCAATAACGGCACATCCCAAAGTGTTTTATTCCTGTTATCCCTCAACAATTTGCCCATGCTAACAGGGTGTGGGTTTTTTTTTTTTTTATTAAATATAAATCCCCTGCTGGCCAAAAGGCCCGAAGGGGGATTGTCATGGTGATGTCCGTCTGTCCGTCCCAGGAAGGGCACTCGCCTTCTGAAGTCAACTCCTCTCACAATTTTTGGAGGAATTTCACGAAACGTTGCAGGATTCTTTGTTATACGTCGGTACTACGCATATTGTAATTTCGTTAAATTGGGTCACATTTTACCAGAGTTACAGCCATTGATTAACAAAATTTATACTTTGACAATTTCATGAGTGTTGTTTTTTCCTCCTGACATCAACTCCTCACAATTTTTGGACGAATTTCTCGAAGCTTGGCAAAAGGCATTGTTATATGACAGTAATACGCATATTAGGATTTAATTTCGTTTGTGAAAATTTTCCCAGAGTTTTGACCCTTAATTAAATAACTTGTACTTTGACAATTTCATGAGGGTGTACGTTCTTCTGAAATCAGCTCCTCTCACAATTTGTGGAGGAATTTCACCAAACTTGGCAAAAGGCTTTGTTATATGACAGTTGTACGCATATTGAAATTTCATTTAATTTGGGCAAATTTTACCAGAGTTACGCCCTTGATTATTAACAAACTTGTACTTTGGCAATTTCATCAAGGTGTCCTTGCTTTCTGAAATCACCTTCCCTCACAATTTTTATTCCCCGCTGGCCAAAAGGCCCGAAGGGGGATTATGTCGTGGTGATGTCCGTCTGTCCCAAGAAGGGTGCTCACCTTCTGAAATTAACTCCTCCCACAATTTTTGGAGGAATTTCACAAAACGTTGCAGGATTCTGTGTTATATGTCACTAATACGCATTGCAATTTTGTTCAATTCAGTCGCGTTTTACCAGAGCTATGGCGGAGTTGCCAGCGGAGGGGGGATATTGTGCTCTCAGAGCGCTCTTATTACTTAAAGAGTTACATCATACTTGATATTTATTTAGTTATATTTAAAGGTGACATTACCCCCTTTTCTTTTTTTTAAGATATTTTTTTGGGCTTTTTGCACCTTTATTGGATAGGACAGTGTAGAGACAGGAAATGAGCGGGAGAGAGAGAGACGGGAAGGGATCGGGAAATGACCTCGGGCCGGAATCGAACCCGGGTCGCCCGCATTCATGGTATGGCGCCTTAACCACCTGAGCCACGACGCCCCCATTACCCCCTTTTCTACAAGCTGAAACAGTTCCCTGAAGTCGTAATGAAATGTACGTCACCTGCTCAAATACCACAAGGATAAAGCAGCACAGTTTCCTTCCCACCCTGTCTAAACAGCTCTGTTCAAAACAGCTGGTTTGAGTGCCTGTTCCTTTAAATCAGTGGTTCTCAAACTTTTTCTGCCATTCCCCACTTCAGAGGAAGGGTATTTGTCCGCGCCCCACTTGTCCAGCAAAATGGTAAAAAAAAAGAAAAGGTTTTTTTAAGCCAAAATTTTGTTTCACATACAAAACTTATTCATTTCAAAATGCTGTTTATAATTCGTTGGAAAAAGCTGAGGCTTTTGTTTTTCACAGTATTCACATTTCATAGTAGGCCTATTATTTCCAAGAGCACTCTTCATAATGGAGCACAGAGCTAGTCAGCACAGGGATCCTCTTCCTCTCTTTGCTCCCTTGTGCGTCTTTACCTGACAGGCGCCACTCTTGTGCAGATTATGGCTTGTTGACGACAAACATGCAGCTTTCTGCACTTGAGTTTTACTGGCTGTCAGGTGGCCAAAGAAGGCACCCAGAACTTTCCTGTTGGACTGTCGAAACTGAACACACTTCAAAGCAGAGCGACGAGTCGTGCTTGAATTTTTCCCCCTCGCGCTCGCACCGTGTTGACATTGACAGCTGACAGACGTTCGATTAGCATTGGGAGGGGAGTGAGAGAGAGACGATATGGCATGTTTAATTTTGTTGTAAATTAAGAGTGGGCGAGAGAATGACACTCAGTACGTTTACATGCACATCCAAATCGAGCTGCTGTCGGTAATCGAGCAAAGGGTCCCAGCAGGGGTTCCAGAGAAATCCAATCCTACATGCAACTGTGAAATCGAGCTATTGTGTAAGGTGCATTGTGCACCCGAGCCACAGGTGGCGCTACACGCCCCATCGTGTTGGTACACTTCCGGTTGTCGTCATGAAGAAGAGCTATAGTGTTGCCAGATACTGCTGATGTTTTCCAGCCCAAAACATGTTCAAATCCGCCAAAATGCACTTAAAACCTCCCAATCTGGCAACACTGGCAGTTCCGTGTTCAAGCTGTTAGGCTTGCTCTAACAGACTGTATGGCTACAAACTGTCCGGCCCAGACCACTGTTTTGTAAGACAACTTATTTTGCACAATTGTATATTTTTCTAAAGTCCATTTTTTGCTTACAAAAAAATATATATTTTTTTTGCTTACAATTTAACTTGTGTCTTAATAAACACACAAAAAGTTCAATTGTTTTGTTTTTATTGACATTCTTCAGATGTTGGACACACACTCTCTCTCTCTCTCTCTCTCTCTCTCTCTCTCTCTCTCTCTCTCTCTCTATATATATATATATATATATATATATATATATATATATATAAAATACACACACAAATGCAATGACTTGTTTATGTACACAATTCACAGCTGTGCAACAGCTGTACAGATGTATTTGGTGATACAGTAAGTGAGCTAAATTTTAACAGTGCAAACAATGCCACAAAAAGAAGATTCATGCCGTTGTCATGATTCGTTGTCATGCCGACCGAGGCTGTTGTGTTTCCCACTTGTGGTCTCGTCACTTGTCACTTCCAGAAGGGGCAGTGCTGAAGTAAGCGGCTCGACTACGTAGCTCGATAGGGTTTACATGCACTAAGTAGCTCGGCTAAAATCGCATAATCTAGGTCGTGTAGCTCGATTGCGAGAAATCAAGTTCGGTTCAATTTCAGCCGAGCTAAGGTGTTTCCATGCCATTTAGAGTTTCGATTTCAGTCGAGCAACGGCAGAAATTCGATTTTCTCTATGTGCATGTAAACACACTGAGTCAGAATCATGATGTTTCAAGCATCCAAACTGTATTGCGAGTGTGTGTGTGTGCCAGCTAAAATCCACAAGCGACCATGGCGGAGAGAGAAGAACACGGGGAGCGAGAGAGACGGCATGTATTTTATTGTAACTGCTGTAAGAGTAGCGAGCGAGATAAAGAGAGATTTGCCATCAGAATCACTTTTCAAACATCCAAATCATCGGCAGAGCAGAAGCCAACTTCAAGCCCACCCCTAAAAAAAAGCCCAAATGAAACGCAAACCGCGTCTTCACAAAATTTAAAGAGATCCTGATAGCGATGAGCCAGTCCTTCATTGTGAACTCTAAGGAA
This sequence comes from Neoarius graeffei, assembly GCF_027579695.1. Classification (NCBI taxonomy): domain Eukaryota; kingdom Metazoa; phylum Chordata; class Actinopteri; order Siluriformes; family Ariidae; genus Neoarius; species Neoarius graeffei. Next base: position 48,757,488 of record NC_083581.1, read on the forward strand.
AGGTGGCCGGTGTAAAGAATGCAGTCGAGTGCAGATCCTGTATAATGTTCTTTAAACATGTTTAGGACAATCACTGAATACATTGTGAGTGAATGTGTTAACTTAATGGCAAAACAGAAAAGTATTAAATATGCAAAAAAAAACCTTCCGATGTCCCCCCCCGCAGTACCTCCGCGTCCCACTGGGGGGCAACCGACCCACTTTCACTACGTTCACACTGCAGGCTGAAGTGACTCAAATCCGATTTTTTCGCCCATATGTGACCTGTATCCGATCTTTTATTGACAATATGAACGACACAGATCCGATTTTTTCAAATCCGACCCAGGCCGTTTGGATATGTGGTCCTAATTCCGATTCCTATCCGACCTTTTCATATGCGACTTCAGTCTGAACCGCCAGGTCGCATTCATCCGACTTACACATCATCAACAAGCCACAAACGTCACTATTGTTAAGTTGTTAATGAACTCGGTGTCGGTGAAGGAGCGAAGCACATCTACATCCCACCATTCCTGGCTGCGACTCCGCACCCACACGTTCCTTTGAACGGAGGTTGCAGTCACTACCCCGCAGAACGCCTGAGCCAAAACCCTTGCCCTCTTCCTTCTCAACCTCCTCCTTAACATCAGGCTATTGTGCATGTTCTGGCTCCGTCGCAACAACAACTGCATCATCGCCAGGTACTCCATGCTGGCTACTGTCATACACAGGAAACTTTAGGTTACTTCCGTAAACACTGGCCATGCTCACTGCGTGTGACGTCGTCGTATCCTGCAATGCGCATGCGGAACACTTTTAGGTCGCTTTTCGTTCATACTGAGGATCACATACAAGTCGCATATATTTGTTAATGTGAACGACCTCACAAAAAAATCGGATTTCACAAAAAAATCGGAATTGAGCATTAAGCCTTGCAGTGTGAACGTAGTGTTTGAGAAACACTGCATGATAATGAGCCACTGCTCACCCCGCCCGCCCTCCTCTTTCACCAGCCAATCAGGTAGCACTTTCCTCATTCACAAAGGCAGTTCTAATGAGCTCCTCTTGTGACACAGAAAGAGGAGCCACATCTGAACAGCTTAATGGAGCGCATGTTTTCTGAAATAGGCAGCCCAAAAGAAACTGACTGGGTGTCTTATTTCAGAGTTTGCTGGTTGGTAGACACTCCAGATCCCTAAATGTTTGTGCATAAGCATGAAAAAGTGAGTTTTTATAATATGTCCCCTTTAATATGGTAAAACGTCCACAAAAGTTCTTGTCATCACGTATGATATAATGGCTATAAACAGCTGTTTGCTCTGCTTTCTTTCTGTCTTTTTGCTGGAAATGAATAAGATTTTTAAAAAATGCAACAACTAGCAGATTAATATAAACCTTATAGCTGGAACTGCTGTCTTAGCTGCTGTTAGAAAATTAATCAGAACTGAGCATTTTACAGCCCCGTACTTAAACATTTCAAGCAGGTTTAAATGTGACACAGAGTCAGAAGTTTCAAATGGCTGATTTGTTTAGAAACCAGATTTTAGGTAAAATAAAAAAAATCCTGGGCTGTTTGTGGGGTTTACTGTCTTCCGATCAAATGAAGTCTCAGGCTTTAAAGTGCATATCACGGGTAAATTCAGGAGCAAGATCAGTGTAATTCTCCTATTTTATATTAAACTTTGGTCAAATATCTGTCACATTCTGCATTCTCTGCAATTTTTTTACCTTGCGCAATACCAGAAAATTCAGTTGAAATCAAGCCATTTGAGTCGAATTGGTCCGCCTCTGAAAAAACTTGGCATTTGGATTTCAGGGCAAACATTGATTTTCATGATGTCGCGTGCAGGACGCCTCCTTCTGAATCCTACGTCAGCGCTGGTTTGTTTATGAGAAAACGACCTGGTGGTTTTCTGCAAATTTCTTCAACATTATCACGTAATTATTAAAATGGTTAACAGATGTATCATAGGAGGGTGTAGCAAGACCAATCATGATGGGATTAGTACTCATCGTTTCCCAAAAGACCGGACAACGAGAGAGAAATGGGAGCGCTTGGTCTACACAGGCTGTGCACTGAAACCGTGCAAAGCTCGCGCAGCCTGCTGGCGCTTCCGCAGGTGACGTCACGAATCTGGCTCCAGACTCCCTTGGGATTTTTCCAGACGCGTTTTATTTTATTTTTTTCTGCTGTAGACAGATGGCCTTGTGCAAAATGGGCCTTGTGCAAAATGACCCTTCTGGATGAGTGTGTAAAGCAGGGGTGTCAAACCTGATCCATAAAGGGCTGTGTGGCTGCAGGTTTTCATTCCAGCCATGCAGCAGCACACCTGACTTGGCTCATTCAATCAACTGAACTGTCTTCACACAGTCAAATACTTGCAGCCACACCCACCCTTGATTAAAGGGTGGGTGTGTCAGTTGATTGAATAAGCCAAATCAGGGTGCTGCTGCATGGCTGGAATGAAAACCTGCAGCCACACGGCCCTTTATGGATCAGGTTTGACACCCCTGGTGTAAAGGGACATACTTTCATATAGAAAAACCACAAAATTGGTCCAGAATATGCACTTTTTTTTTAAAAAAGAGATTTTTTTGGGCTTTTTCACCTTTATTGGATAGGACAGTGTAGAGACAGGAAATGAGCGGGAGAGAGAGACGGGGAGGGATCGGGAAATGACCTCGGGTCGGAATCGAACCCAGGTCCCCGGATTTATGGTATGGCGCCTTATCCACCACGCCCCCCAGAATATGCACTTTAATGCAACTTCTGAGTTTCTTATTGTGCTTTCGGTCTCTCGCTTTAAATAATATATATTTAAGTTATTCCATGAAATTGAGTCGTATATGAGCTGATGGCTGACGAGGCAGCAATCCTACACGGTTTTTTTTTTGGGGGGGGGCTTTTTCCAGCTTTATTGATAGGACAGTGTAGAGACAGGAAATGAGCCAGGGAGGGATCGGGAAATGACCTTGGGTCGGAATCGAACCCGGGTCCCCGGATTTATGTTATGGCGCCTTATCCACCTGAGCAATGACGCCCCCAATCCTACACGTTTTTATTTCATCCTCGGTTGGTTCAGCAGCACCCTTCGCCATTTTTTCTCGACTCACGGTATATGAGCTGATAGTCTAGTAGTAGAGTAGCCAATCGGAGTGCGCGTGAATGTGGATAGAGTAATCTCTATTATTTGCCATACAAAGATAATATTCTCATCATGATATAGCTGCAGTGTTCCTCTGAATAGCAATGTTATAAAGCCTAAAATGTGGTTCTGGGTCGGAATTGGCTCCCAAAAGATCTTTTCCCTTTAAATTAGAAATGACAGAAATGCTTCTTCTGTTACTACTCATTGTTGCATGCAAGAGAACGAGTCACTGACCCCCCCCCCCCCCCCCCCCCCCCTCTTTGTGTGCACTTTGTTTTAACCTAAAGGGACACCGAACCCTACGATGACGAATATGTAACTTTAAGAAAGAATGAAACTCAAGCTCATTGATTTATTAATCTAGTTTCTTTGGTTACTGGCTATTGTCATTCAAGTAAGGATTTGCATGCCAGCTGGAGTCATTTATAAAGACAGTTCTTTGCCATGACCGATTCTTGAATAGGTTCTTTAATTTCATGACCAGACATCCTGTGAATTATTGCACCAGTGTGCAAAAATCTCACACACGCGACAGTGGGTTAATGTAATATGATGCCGCAGCATGTTCATGTTTAATAAAAGATGATCACGACTTGGTTGTTGCTCATGTCTTTGTCTCGTTAGATTTAATTTCCTTGTGTCTTTCTGTGTTGCAGTAAGAAGAAGCAATGTGTGATCTATGGAAAATGGACCGAATGTATATGGAGCGTAGATCCGCAGACGTACGATTCTCATCGCAAGAACGATAAAAAAGGAGCGTCAGACTCCAAGAAACAGAAACCGGTGAGAAAGCGATCTAAAGACTCGAATCCTTTTGCTGCGTTTCTAAAATCCATGTTCGCTAATTAAACACGCAGGACATCCATGTAGATTTTAACAGTTACTTGGTCTGCTTCGACCTGCACACCAGCTCTTTAAATGCCTGGTTTTGGTGAGCCTGTGCCCACTGTAGTCTCAGGTTCTGGTTCTTGACTGACAGGAGTGGAACCTGATTTTGTTTTCTGCTGTTGTGTCCAGTCCAGCTTAAAGTTCAATATGTTGTGCATTCTGAGATGCTTTTCTGCTCACCACAGTTGTAATCAGTGGTGAATTGAGTTTCTGTAGTCCGCTCGACCCAATCCCACCATTCTCCTCTGACCTCTTTCATCAGCTGATTTTAGTATGAGGTTCTTGTGTACGCGGTTGTGATTTAGTGTTATTGGCTATTTATTATTACCTGTTTTACTCTATTTAGAACACTTTGCTATACAGCTTGAGGATACTGATATTGATGATAAAACTGCAAATCAAACATTCACCCTTTCCTGTTTAAAGGGGAACTGAAGGCAAATTTTTTTTTTATCATCAAAATTCTATATCTTCTTTTTTTTTTTTAAATTAAATGTCGGAATGCATTTTTGATCGCTATTCTGTCACTGCTATAGCAAGTTATGAGTGTTTGAAATATGCTCTGTAATATATCAGTCCATATGCCAAAGCAATGGCCGTAAACAAGATTTGTTGAGACCTGTGCGAGACATCATAGGACGGAAGTAAAACGTATGGCGGAAATCAAAGTGACCAATCTCTGCTAACGTCGTCAAAAGACGCGCGCGCCCTCTTTCGAATGCTGACGTGATCAAGCTGGAAGTTGTGTTTGTTTTGATAGCAATCAGGAAAGTTTGAAAAAAGTCGGCAGTAATCGTCATTTAAACTCATTTTTGTGCAATATTTCGTTTGGAAAACAATTTTCAAAATGGCGGCGCTGACACCTGGCTGACACGTCACGTTTCGAAGTCTCGCACAAGTCTCGTGAAGATCGCGTGGATAAGCGACGCCTGTCGTGGACCAAACGAACTAAATTCAACATGGCTAAAAAGTGAATAGGCCGATAAGTATAATATTTAATTGCAATTAGTTGCCAATACGAGTCACGATATAAGGTTACTAAAACCGAAAACATAACTGAATAACACGTTGATTAAGAAATAAAGCAAGTTTAAAAATGACTTCAGTTCTCCTTTTAATTACTGCACTCCAGTTTACAATAAACTGATGAACAGGGAAGATGTGGGTGGAAACTTTGCATTTTTTTTTTTTTTTTAAGATCAGATTTGAATGAATGAAAAAATGTATGCGTATAATTCTTAACACATCCTCATATCAAAGAACACGTTAATCACATGATCGGTTCATAATAACACTGAGCTGCACCTGTTTAAATTAAATTATGTGATAACCTGCTTGGCCAGCTATTTAATCATGAACACGTTCTCCTTAAAGCGGAGCACAAATGAATCAAAGCATGGTCCTAATGTGATTTCAAGAACACAAAATAGTAAATAATGTTCCCTTTAAGGCAGCAAATTAGGACTGGGGTTCAATATTGTGTGGCCTGATAGGATGCTTAATTATGGTGTTGTGTAATTTGACTAATAGGGTAGTCACACTATAGGCGGAATGAGTCGGAATGCCATCGGAATGAAAATTCTTCGTATATTCTGGAATATTCAAAGTGCATTCTAAAAATTGAGTGCATTCCAAACATTCGAGCCCGTTCTTGTGGCCGGCCCGAATGTTTTGCTTGTCCTCAAAACGTTCGAGGTGCATTCGAAGAGGAGAAATATCGGAACGGCATTTGAAGTGTATTCTAACTGCATTCTAAATAGTCCTACAGCATTCCAACAGCATTCGAAACATTCTGATCACGTTCGAGGGAAAAATCGAATTGGCAAGCCACTTCAAATCCTGCCAGAATGTCCCGAATGTGCCTCGAATGAGCCGGAATGCCGTCGGAATGAAAATTCTTCGTATATTCCGGGATATTCTAAGTATTCGAGCTGCATTCTTTTTGAATTCTTAGACGTTCAAAACATATTCGGCGGCTATTCCAGGAGCGTTCTGACTGCATTTGAGGTGAATTACAGCATTCGAGGCACCTTCCGACCAGACTTCGGGTGGTATTCGGGCAGCAATCGAACCGCACTCGTACGGCATTCGAAGTACATTCTTAACCCTTTGATGCAAAACATGGGTCAAAAGTGACCCGGCTGAGTTTTTATCTTCTATATCTTTGCAATAAATTAATTCCATCATTCAGTATTCAAGGTATTCCTCAATCAACTTGTTTTTGATCATCATACATCCTTATTTTATTTTTTCCTTTCTTACTTTTTGAATAAAAACCCTTTTTGTATCACTACCCTTCTAATGCACAACATGGGTCAAAAACGACCTGCATTCATTTTCCAGGTTATTTCATGTATGGCTGAGTGTTTCTATGATATACTTTTGAAATAAATTCATTTTGTCATTTACTTTTCCAAATATGCAGTAAATATCTTGTTTTTGTTTAGCACAAATCATCATTTTTATTTTTCCTTTCTTAAGTTATGAACAAGCACAGCTTTTGTAATTCTACATCAAGTTTACACACATGGGTCAGAACCGACCCGCATGCATTTACTACAGCGTTTGGTGGGAACTGTGAATTGTGCTTGTGTCAGACATTTCACAGCTCAGCACAGCGCCCTTTGCCCATCTAATACATGCAAGTAATGTTTTTCAATTGTTCTAACATTACCTTAGAAAAAAATTGATTATGTTTAGGTTACCTTGAGAGTGAGTAGATTACTTGTCAGAAAGTTACAAGTAATTACTATTAGCTACCGAGCTGTTGACATATTCTACTTTAGTTAGCTAATTTTATTGTAGCTGGCTTAGCTAACTACATAGTTAATAAATAAATAACTGGCCCCATTCACTGCTAAAGTAATTACTTGTAACAAATTATTATTATAATAGTATTAAGACATTTAATTTTAAATCACACTTGGATGACCCATGTGTAGTAATATAAAAAGTACTTTTGTTCATAAAGTAGGAAAGAAAAAAAATTAATGATTTGTGGTAATTAAAAACAAGATATTTAAAGAATACTTAGAATATTCAATCATAAAATAAATTGATTTCAAAAGATAGAGCAAAGAAAAACTCAGTCAGCATGAAATAACCTGGAAAATGAATGCGGGTCATTTTCGACCCATGTTGTGCATTAGAAGGGGTGTGCATATGTTTTGCATCAAAGGGTTAATATTCGTACTGCATTCTAACAGCATTCTAGGTATCCCTACTGTGTTCCAACTACATTTGAACTGCATTCGAAAGCTAATACACCCGGAATGTGCAAGAATCATTTGGGGCAGGTTCGAAGCGCATTCTAAGTATTCGAACGGCATTCTTACAAAGCTGTAAGAATGTTGGTCAGTTTGAAATTCCCGCCCGATTGTGGCACGAATTTTGAAAAATTTTTCATTCCGGCTGGTTCTGCTTGATTCCTGCTAATTCCGAATAAGCGTGACGGGGGTCTTAATGTGATTCATGTGAGTAGGAGACAGTTCTTGGTGGTGGGTTACCACACTAATAATGTAATATAATATAAAAGTGGGGAGTGAGTTAAAAGTTCTAAAAATTCAAATGTTAATTGGCTGAAATGCATTCAGTTAATTTGCACAAGTGAAAGTAAGATGGTCTGTGTGTGCGCACGCATGCAGGAAGAGGCAGATGTTGCAGAAAATGATGATGCGGATGACATGCCAGAGGTACAGGAGACCGTAGCTGTGATCCCTGGTAGCACTCTACTCTGGAGAGTGTGTCCTAGACCACCTCACTCAGCAGAGGTACACACACACACACACACCACACAGATCTGAATCTGTAGCCTTACACAGCCTGTTCACTGCACAGATCTTACACCTTTATTCCACCTCCCGTTCTGTATACAATGTCCGAATGGCGTGGGGGTGGGCGGGAAGAAATGTCTCTGGTGTTCCACCTCTGAGCCAGAATGATTGGTTGTAACAGAGCTGGAATCATGTCTGTGTAAAAGAGTTAGCCGGCATGATGTGACGTTTTTGACGCTACTTCTACTTTCCAAGACCAGCGCACATTCAAACATCTCCATCTACAGCGTCTAAAGCTCATAGGCAACGGTTTTCAATTTATGCACATTTGAAACTTTATATGTTAAAAAACCCTTTGTAATTTTCTTCTGGTCCCAAGAAGTATTGTTAATAAGTAATAATTAAAATAAGTTAGCGCGGATTGTGGCAAATTTATGTTCAGCGATTTTCGTGACCACTCGGCGCGTGACATCATTTAAGACAAACAAACCGCTTGAGTTGAGTCCACTTCCGGTTACTTACATTGCTGTTCGGCTTGAGTGCAGACGTGCGTTCGGGAGTTTCCAAAGAAAAACCCCATGCCTTATTGTTGTGCAGTGAACTGTAACAACGGGACCGGTTCAGGAAGAAGTTTTTACCTTTTTCCAAGAGAGGAGAAGAGGCAGAGAGAGAGGTTTTTTTTTTTTTTTCTGGAAGAGGCGGAGCGAGAGGATTGGCTTTTTCCGAAAGAGGAGAAGAGGCGGAGCGAGTGGGTTGGCTTTTTCTGGAAGAGGAGACGAGGCGGAGAGAGTGGATTGTGCGCGTGAAGCCAGAGGGTTTTTTTTTATTTTTTTATTTTTTTTTATTTTCCCGGAAGCGGAGACGAGGCGGAGAGAGTGGATTGTGCGCGTGAAACAAAATCGGTCAAAGAAGAAACTGAGCAGCAGCGCTCAAGCAAAAAGGAGAAGATTGGAGGTAAACATTTTTACTTTTGCTTGCAATTGACAAGTCAAGAATCCTGAGGGATCCTGTACAATCATTGTGGAAATGAGACAAAGGGATATTTCCTCGCTTAGAGTAGGCTATAAATAGTATAATGCCATGGATGGCAGGCTAATGTGGCCTACTGGCCCACTGTCAAGTAATCGTTCCCTATACCCGCTAGGGAGGGCGGTTTAATTATTCTTCAAAAGGGCTCTTATTTAGTATTATGACGAAAGTAGGAATTTATCATAACCACCAGGATAAATCGTGTGGGCGCGAGTCTTGTTGAGGTCCGGGGTCACCGCGATCAGAGTCGGCCGAGTCGCTGTCCAATTCCCAGGCTGCACGGTCAAACCAGTGAGCCACGGCCATAGGTTCATACATATATGGTTTCACCTCTCGATATTCAATTTGGAGAGTTCCTACTTCAAAATCACTCTTGCTTTCAGACATTTTACACAACCTCTCACGACTAAAGTCCGTACACGTGTGCTCGGTTCGCAAGTAAACACTGAACTGCTCCCAGTCTGTTTGCCTTAAATGATGTCACGACGATGGCCCCCTGGTGGTGAAAGTGTGCATTAGTGAGATGTAAACAAACCTTTGGAAATTGGGCAAAACAATATATTTTAAACGTTTTATTCAATTTTCTGGTGCAAATTAGACACCAGGAAGATTGAATTCGCTTTTTGGGTCGTTCTTCTAGACAATAAAGTTGATATTCTACATTTCACCTCTGACCTTTGCCTATGACCTCTAAGGCCTGCATGCATTTTTGCCTCAAATTGCTTCCTACTTCTCTTCACTTTCTCCTCCAACATATTTCTGATCATACAAACATGTTGCTTGCACGAGTCTCTCCACTCCTCTCTTCCTCAGTACCTTTCACTCTGATTCTTGCTGTCGTTCTTCTCACTGTTTGTGAGCGCAGTTTTCTTTGACAGACTTTTTTCCCCTGAAAAGCCAGCTCGGTTAGAGGACACAAACATGTTTTGATTTATTTATTATACAAATCATCAGTTATTCCATGCAATCGAGTCGTATGTGAGCTGATAGTCAGAGAGGTGCGTAGCGCCAACGTGGCTACAGTATAAGCCATGTACGACGAGATTGAGTGGAATAACTGTTTTATTCTGTCCACATTCACTGGATTTTGAGAAACAGAGCATTTTTATTTTTTGCAAATTCAGTAAATAAAAACTTTTTATACAAAACGTCTGACAAAATAATTTCTGATTAGAATGTAAACAAACCGGTGAAATGACTGTCGCAATTTGTGAAAAATGCTATCATAATTATTATTGAAAAAAAAAGCGTCAAATACCGTCAAATAGTTTTATTCTATATTTTGTTGCTTTTTTTGGGGGGGGGGGAGGGGGGTTCAAGTAGAGTTTTTATTTCGTCCTCAGTTGGTTCAGCAGCACATTTTGTTTTCCTCTACTCACGGTATACTATGAGCTGATAGCCTAGTAGTAGAGTAGCCAATTAGAACGCATGATTGCTCATATCAAGCCTGTTAATTCCTTTCAATGTGAATTATTTAACGTTAGTGATTACTTGTTACCCATGATGCTCAGCAATGTTGCTTGTGTTTTGAAGAGCGGTATACATGTGCACGGTAAACAAAAACACCTCGAAACTCAGTTCATCGTCCGTTGTTTTTAAAGCAACACCCGTATGATCGGGGTATTCATGTTTCTGATCCGTAGATGCGTTGCTCTAGATGCCAACGCTCAGTTGCGATACGTCACGCCCCTGGTTGTGGAACGCCTGCTCATAATGTAAAAACAGACACTGGCGCTGCTTCATGCTGGCTCGATTTGGTTCAGTGTAAATCTGGAAAGAGGTTCTGCAGCGTTAGGTGCAGGACCACCAGGTTCTGTAACAGCTTTTTTCCCCCAGGCCACCAGACTGCTGAACTCCAAACCCAAACTCTAAACTTCTATTTATAACTTTCCAAATTCCACAGGTCACTTTATACTATTGCACTTTATAATATCTCTGCTGCTGCACAATTGAATTTAATAATCTTCATATTTATTTCTGTGCTGAGCCAATTTGCAACTAAATTTCGTTTGGTATACACTCGTTGCAGACTGAATGACGACAAAGGTTGTTTAAGTCTAAAGCTGGAATATTGAGGTGTCATCTTTACACCAATTTTAAGGAATATTTGTGTAAAAGGGCTTTTTAACGCCATCACACTGATCACCCATATCCCCTTGTGTCTCTTGGCAGATGTATAACTTTACTAATTTTGCTATCACACTGAATGAATTGGAGTCCGGCATGGAGGGTGTTTTACCCCGGACAGACTGTCGCCTACGACCTGATATACGATCCATGGAGAATGGAAACATGGGTAATGAAGTCCTTTTTATTTATTTACTTATTTTATTTTTTATAAATCATCTTGTGCCATTCTCAAATTTAAAGATGTGACAAATACTTTTTTGCATGGAAAGGATTGTCATAGACTGTGTGTGTGTGTGTGTGTGTGTGTGTGTGTGTGTGTGTGTGTAGATGAAGCCAGCAGAGAGAAGGAGAGGCTGGAGGAGAAGCAGAGAGCAGCTCGTAAAAACAGGGCAAGGGAAAATGCGGAATGGTCGACTCGGTAAGCACTGAGCACACCTGTACAATGCGAAGTCTTCATGCATTTAATGCACGGCTTTTTCAGGTGCTTTTCTCCAAAGACCCCCAGGATCAGTGCCGTATTAAGCCAATGCGGTGCCCCTGGGCACCACCACCACCCTGCGTGCACGCGTTCAGTAACCTCCTGCACACACTCACAAACCTTGCCCTTTGCTGTCAAAAATAGTATCATATACATAAATAGTACACATAAACAAGGTCATTCTTCCTCATTGAAAATTTATTAAGTAGGCTACATCAGCCCATCAGATTCACTGAAAACAACCACCGATATGCATGTAGGCATACTGAAATTTCTTATTCAAAAGTGAGCAGCATATATTTGTATGTCTCAATAAAAACCTTCAAAGCATCCATACTCTATTCTATCCATATTCAAATGTCTCAATTCAAAATATGTATCAATTCAAACAGCATCAGCAATTTAAACAGCATCCATCTATATACAATACAGCATATTCAAATGTGCCAATTCAAAATGTGTATCAAATAATATAAAAAATAATAAAAATAGCATCGATCTAGGCAACATATTCAAATGTCTCAATTCGAAATATAAATTCAAATAACATCCAGTACGGCATATTCAGATGTACAATATACATATGTGTATCAATTCAAAGAGTATCTGTTCTGTATGAACCTAGCCATGTTCTCCCCATAGCGCAGGATCAGTTGAAATAGAGAAGTGTTCTACTGGCGTCGGCTGCGCTGGGTTGACATCCATAACACCCTCATCTTCCTTCTCGTCACCATGGTGTCAACTGATCTTTACGTGGCTTAAAGTGGCTTCGCACATCTCCTCCTCCCCGGCTTCAGCGCTGGTAGTGACAGCAGTTGTCGATGTTTTTATTTTAAAAAACGATCTAACACTGGAACATTTTTAATTGCAGCTACACGCCTGGAGTCTTTCTCTTTTTTTTATTTTCTCTTCGCACAACCACTCAATTGATGTCTGTCCATTTTTCATTTCTACCGCGGTTTTTAAAAAATTGATACATTTCACCGTAGGTGGACTGGCTCAACTGACAGGTTGAGGAAAGGGGGGTTAATGGTCACAGGCATTCACGAAAAATATTTTTAAAGTTTCTGTCGTGTGGTGCCCCCCCATTGGCTGTGAGTGGTTAGTGCCCCTGGGCACTGTGCCGCAGGCCCATATAGTTAATCCGGCCTTGCCCAGGATGGAGAAAATTTTAGTTGCTCTGTAAAATTTGCACCAGATGCTGGTGAAATATAGCCTGGGAAATCCCATGCTGCTTTGCACAATCGTTCCGATCTGAAAAGACAGCATGGAAACTATGGTCTAAAGGCTCGCCTGAGTTAGGGAGCCAATCAGAGAGTGGGGAGGGGTGGAAAGACGGTGACGCGTACTACTCGACAAACGGAAGCTTGTAGTTTATTTGGGACTGTTTACGGATCACATTTAACATGGCGGCGAGCGATACGAACCAAACTTTCGATCAAGCTTTAGACACAGTTCTGAATAGTTTAGAGCAAAAGTTTGTTTTAAAAAAAGAACAGCGTTTGGCATTTCAGTCTTTCTTCGTCGCTCTAACTACCTCACCGGGTACAACTGCCATGATTGGCCATGGGCTACGTATACGCCAAATGATAGACATTCGCAACGTCCAATAAACGGCCGTTGACAATCGTAAACCACACCTCCCCTACGAGAAATTCAATAGGCGGATTCCAGACCATATTTCGCTTGTGATGTGGTCTGGTGTTAACCAGACTAGGTGAAATAAACAATTTCAAAGAAAACGTTCATCACTGCACTTGTCATTCATGAACGAGTTAATTACCAGATAGGGTTTTGTGTGTGGGGTTGTGTATTTTGTTTATTTTTTTAAAAATCATTTTGTATAATTCCTTTAACATTTTGATCATATAAGTTATAGCTTGGGATGTGGAACCAACCTTCATTCTGAAGAACTGGAGTTCATACATAAGTCACACGCACTCGGAGCAGCAGGCCTTCAAAAGAATGAAAAAGCATCAAATCAGTTTTGCAGAAATGAAGGCCTTAGTTAGTGTTAATGGCTCCTTCCCAGGTGTACAAGCTCCCCACGTCGTCATGTGCACTAATGCACCCTCATACCATCACAGATGCTGGCTTTTGAACAGTGCACTGATAACAAGCTGGATGGTCCCTCTCCTCTTTAGCCTGGAGGATGTGGCATCCATGATTTCCAAAAAGAATTTCTACTTTCGATTCCTCAGACCTCGGGGCGGTTTTCCACTTCGCCTCTGTCCATCATAAAAGAGCTCGGGTCCAGAGAAGGTGGCGGTGTTTGCGGGTATTGTTTATATCTGGTTTTAACTTGCATTTGTAGATGCAGTAATGAACTGTTTTCATAGACGATGCTTTTTTTTTTTTTTTTTTTTTTTTTTTTTTTTAACTTTAATTTTTATTGGATTTTTTCATTCAAATACAATAATACACAAAAAACAAACAACAAAGAAAAAAACCCCTTCCATTAACAGCTTATAGGTCTTCCCATTCAATCACAATGCAACAATTCTGTCTTGTTCAGTTGTCATGACTATAATTTCTAGTGGTATCATCCTTACCCCTTCTGTAATAATTCCATTTCTCCCATTTCCTTTCAAACTGTTCCTCCCTCATTCTCAAGGCATGTGTGAACCTCTCCATATCATAAATCTCCTCCACAATGCTCAGCCACTGATCTCTAGTTGGGGGATCTACCTTATACCAGGCCCTTGTAATTGCCTTCCTGCTAGCCACCAATAATACTTTCACCAGGTATTTATCTTCTCCTTGTACCCCCTCTTGTGGGATGTTCCCCAGATATAATACCAAACAAGTCTTGGGTATCTCATATCCCAGTATCTCCCTCAGCACACTCCAGCCTCCCTCCCAGTATCCCTCTATCTTTTGGCATTTCCAAAATACATGTGTATGGTCTGCCTCCACTTGACCACACAACCTCCAACATGATTTCTGATCTGGTGTGTATCTCCAATTAATCTTTGGTGTTATGAAAAACCTTATAATGTTCTTCCACCCAAATTCTCGCCATACCCTGGAGCTAGTGGCTGAGTGTTGAACCTTGCACACTTTATACCAGTCATCTTCTGTTATTTCTATTCCAAGCTCTTTTTCCCATTTTTCTTTAATATAGACGGTTGAATTACCCCACTGGCACCTATAGCTTGGTATAGAGCTGAGATTACTCTACATTTTCTCCCTTCGTATGCATTTATCATTATTTTAATAATCATATTCTGCTCTTTGGGTTCTTCTAACTTTATTTCCTTTAAATAATAATCCCTCACCTGAAAATATCGAAAAAGTTCGTTTGCCTCCAAATAAAATTTCTCCCTTAAAGCCTGAAAACTCTGCATTTCCCCCCTCTCAACTAGTGTGCATATTGCTGTAATACCCCTGTGTGCCCATCTCTCAAAGCCCCAATCACTAATTCCTGGTTTGAATCTCTTGTCATGGGTTATCCACCTCAGAATCTTTGCTTCAGTCTGTAGTCCATACTTTCTCACTACCAAATCCCCAATGTGAATTTAGTTATTGGGTCCAACAATCCCTCTTAAACAATTCCCTATCAGTTATTAATATTTGTACTGGGCTAGCCTCTACCTTCATTTCTATATCCTTCCATCTAGCTACATATTCTCTATTACACCAACAAGTTACAGCCCTAAGCTGTGCAGCATAGTAGTCGTCTTGCAGATTCAGTACCGCCATGCCCCCTTTGTCCTTGGGGAGCTGCATACAGATGATGGTTTTCTTTTTTTTGGGGGGGGAGGGCTTTTTTGCACCCCCATTGGATAGGACAGTGCAGAGACAGGAAATGAGCAGGGGAGGGACCGGGAAATGACCCCGGGCCGGACCCAAACCCGGGTCCCCGGACTCATGGCTCGGCGCATCATCCACCCGAGCCACGACGCCCCCCAGATGATGGTTTTCTGAAGTGTTCCTGAGCCCATACAGTGATTTTCAGGGCTGTGAAAAATCCGCGGATCTGCGGAATTCCACGAATTTGGCCGCCAAATATATAATTTTAGTAAATCATCTAATTTTGCAATAAAAATTGGGGGGGGGAGGTTTCTTTTGCGACAATGACAGACCGGTTTACGGCATTTGCGCCATGCTTACAAACCACTGCGCGAACCTTGTGCTCTTTAAACACGCTTTCGATATCAACGGTTTTGAAAAGGAGAATTTCGCAGTATGTCCGTGTCATGGAGGGACATCGTTCAGAGGGAGGACGGTGAGACCGACGATGTCAAAAACATTTGCCAAGGAAAACGGCATCAAAAATCCATGGAATTGGCGATGGCTGGAGTTTAAAGTCGGTAGTGAATGAGCACATACGGAAGATAAAAGAACCGGGGAAAGCTTACTGCATCTTGTGCCATCAGGATGTGAAGTACGGTTCTGGTGGAAGAATGCGTTTGGTTGACCATGTTAAAGGAAAAAAAACATGCGGAATTGGTGAAATTGAAGCTGTTGAACTATAGATTACCAGGTAGACCATCTTGTTCACATTTATATATTCAATTTATTATAATAATAATAAACAGTTCAAATTAAATGGCATGGTTGAGAAAATATTTGCTTTCAGGAGATGCTTCAAATCTATCAATATACACAAAATCTGTTCAGCTTCTGGGGCCCTGTGGGCCCCAGGCTCCCGGCTCCTGGGGGACTGCTCCCCCCAGACCCCCTGCTAAAATTGTTTCCTCGGATTTTCCTGGATTTTCCATTACAGACGTGTGTCTGTTTTTAATGCAGCGTCACCTGAGGGCATGAAGATCACTCATGTCTCGTCAGTTTTCAGCCTTGTCTCTTGCATACAGAGATTTCTCCAGATTCTCTGAATCTTTGAATGATATGTCCCATAGATGATGTGATCCCCAAATTCTTTGTAGTTTTACATTGAGGAACATTATTCTTAAATTGTTACACTATTTTCACAGAGCAGTGAACCCCTCCCCATCTTTACTTCTGAGAGACTCCGCCTCTCTGGGATGCTCTTTTTATACCCAATCATGTCACTGACCTGAACCTAGTTAGTGTTCTTTTGAACATTACACATCTGTTCCTGTCTTTTGTTGCCTTGTCCCAACTTTTTTGAAACATGTTGCTGACACTAAATGCAAAACGACCTTTTTTTTTTCCAAGAAACAATAAGATTTCTCAGTTTCAGTATTTTGCTATGTTGGCTTTGTGCCATTTTCAATTAACTATGGGGTTTCCATGATTTGCAAATCATATTCTGGTTGAGTTTTACACAGCGTCCCAACGTTTTTGGAAACAGGGTTGTAGAAGCAATGAATTTGATTTCCTGGAATATTAGCAGATTGATTTATATGATATATAAAGGAACACAGTAATGTTCCTTTAACCATTATCATGCAAGATGGAGTTGATCTTCACCCTTGGTTATATCTACTGAATCCATTTTATCCAATTATCAGTCACTTTGATGAACAGTAATGTAGGTTTTGTATGTTGCTGTAAAGAGGAAAGTCTCTGCAGTCTATTGGTAGAAACACCATCATTCAAGTGCTGACTGTCATGAAGTCCTGTTTTTGAGAAAAATAGCCTTGGAGTTTGCAATAAATGTAAACTATACTCCTACAGTAGGTTAGAACTTTTATTCATACATCAGAAATATTAAAGGAAGACTCCAACTTCATCTCTATGCCACATCTTTAGTGCATTTGTGAATACTATAGGCAAGAATTACCGGAAAGCCCATTTAGTCTATATAACAGTTATTCCATGAAATCGAGTCGTACATGAACTGATGGCCGATGAGGCGCGTAGCACCGAGTTGGCTATAAGCCATGGATGACGAGATTGAGTGGAATAACTGTTTTATTCTATCCACATTTACTGGATTTTGAGAAACGGTGCATTTTTATTTTTTTGCAAATTTGATAATTTTATACAAAACGTCTGAGAAAATTATTTCCACTTAGAATGTAAACAAACCGGCAAATTGACAGTAGCAATTTGTGAAAAATGTGATAATTCTTGAAAAATAAAAAAAGAGATGTTCTTACCATCAAATACTTTTTATTCCATATTTTGTGGGGGGGTTTTTTCGGGGTTTTGTTTTCGAGTAGAGTTTTTATTCATCTTCGGTTGGTTCAGCAACATGTGCCGCCATTTTGTTTTTCTCTACTCACGGTATATGAGTTGATATATCCTAGTAGTAGAGTAGCCAATCGGAGCGTGCAATTGCTGATATCCAGTGAATGTGGATAGAATAAAACAGAATAGCTCAATAAACCATCAGTAATCATGTAAAATGCACAAAATTATACTGTAACACGCATTTGAAACTACAACTATTGATAATCATCAATAGCTGGTCATCAGAATTCTGATTCTGATCCAGGAGAAGATAAATATCTGATACTCCCTATTAGTCAGACAGAACTGAGGAAGCCTTTTGGACGAGAGGTGAAACATTTTCAAGAATTTTCAAGCAAGTCCAGTTGCCCATTTCTACCACCCACAGTTTACAACTATTATACTTAAATAAAAGTGGACTGAGGATGAGGTGGAGAGATGAGCTTCAAACAAAACAGATTTAACAGTCCAAAGAGTAGCACCACAATTAAAAAATATATATATATTTCCGTCATTT
This sequence comes from Neoarius graeffei, assembly GCF_027579695.1. NCBI lineage: Eukaryota > Metazoa > Chordata > Actinopteri > Siluriformes > Ariidae > Neoarius > Neoarius graeffei. The sequence goes on from NC_083581.1 coordinate 48,775,536, forward strand.
ACACTCTGAGAAAACGGGATCAGTCTTGGAAATCCAGGGGCAAAGACAGGTTTTTAATTTGGGCACCATGGCGAGTGTAGTGAGCCTAAAAATTTTTTTTTTTACTATTTTCACGCACAGCATGCCGAAAATTTTTGACGTATCATTTTTAGTAATTTTTTTAACCAATTATAAATATATCGTGCAATAAAAATAATAGAAATTACATAATCATGTGCGGGGCGGCACGGTGGTGTAGTGGTTAGCGCTGTCGCCTCACAGCAAGAAGGTCCGGGTTCGAGCCCCGTGGCTGGCGAGGGCCTTTCTGTGCGGAGTTTGCATGTTCTCCCCGTGTCCGCGTGGGTTTCCTCCGGGTGCTCCGGTTTCCCCCACAGTCCAAAGACATGCAGGTTAGGTTAACTGGTGACTCTAAATTGACCGTAGGTGTGAATGTGAGTGTGAATGGTTGTCTGTGTCTATGTGTCAGCCCTGTGATGACCTGGCGACTTGTCCAGGGTGTACCCCGCCTTTCGCCCGTAGTCAGCTGGGATAGGCTCCAGCTTGCCTGCGACCCTGTAGAACAGGATAAAGCGGCTAGAGATAATGAGATGAGATGAGATAATCATGTGCAAGTATAAAGTAGTGCTGTATCTAAAAAGTCAAAAGTTTTCTCCAGCATTCTGAATAAATAAAAAAGATAAAAATAGTTCATGAATTTTTTTATATGCATGAAAAATGGGAAACAATATGTAATATCAATCTATTTGCACAAGAGTATGGGCAGCAGAGAACTTTAAAATCTCAAACAGTGAAACAATAATGATCTAGAACAATCAAAATATCAAAAATATGACACGTGTATCTGTCTAAATTAAGCTATTGATACATATCGAAAAAGCTAGAATATGTCAATTCAACAATAGATCAATTAAAATAAAACAAGATATTAATATATAATATAACCACATAAAATAGTTTGTAGTATGTCTTTACATATATTAATAATAGGTCCAGTAGTATAATTAGTATAACAGTCATTCAACAACACAGTTATTACTCTTAGAATTATCACAAACCGGCAGCCACGTGTTATCATGAATCGTTGAGAATTTCACAACATAAACAAAGGAGGTATATTTTACGACATTCAGATGCCAGAGACTCAGACACGGTTTACGGTAATCGCTAGACGCATTTCATGTTATGAAGCGACTGAACAACAAATTGAAATATATATATGCCAAAAAATGACATTTAACAATATCTCATCATCTCTAGCCGCTTTATCCTTCTACAGGGTCGCAGGCAAGCTGGAGCCTATCCCAGCTGACTACGGGCGAAAGGCGGGGTACACCCTGGACAAGTCGCCAGGTCATCACAGGGCTGACACATAGACACAGACAACCATTCACACTCACATTCACACCTACGGTCAATTTAGAGTCACCAGTTAACCTAACCTGCATGTCTTTGGACTGTGGGGGAAACCGGAGCACCCGGAGGAAACCCACGCGGACACGGGGAGAACATGCAAACTCCACACAGAAGGCCCTCGCCGGCCCCGGGGCTCGAACCCAGGACCTTCTTGCTGTGAGGCGAAAGCGCTAACCACTACACCACCGTGCCGCCCCCATTTAACAATAATTTAAAAATATTTTTGGTTTCTCCACCCTTATGAAACAGGATTTTTTCTTCTAATTTGGGCGATTTTCTCATGTTCTATTTTAGGCCTTTTGACAAGCCCATAATTTGGGCGCCGTTATACGGTATGTAATTGGGGCTGTATTTGCCCTTGAAATCCTTCATTTATTTCGTTTGTTCTATTGTGGGAACTTTTTGTTTCACAAATGGATCCTAGTAGAGTCCCTTTAAAAAGCTAGTGTCATTAACCATCCAAAGAAACCTTGAGGAACCCCCCCCCCTGAAGTTACGTGGTATCTCTGCAAGACCAGCTGGAAACCGATGGTGCTGGTAGCCACAAATTCTTCCCTGTAAACAAAGTGGCATCTCTGAAAGGGCAAATTAATCAGCTGCAAAGTTTTAACACCTTTGACTGACTGAAAAATGAGCGGTTGTCTGTGCTTCTGTCTCTTGCAGGTGGTTTGAACTGGGAGCAAACCCTCACACAGGATCACAGGACTGGCTCTACACTGGAGGTTACTTTGATAGGAAATATGCAGACTGTCCTGACATCTACTAATAAGGGACCAGCACTCACTCCCTTTCCTTCCCCACTGCACAGCATCCATCATATCACACGCGCGTATATATATATTAGTTCATCTGGAACTGATGATGCAGCAGCTGGTTTTCCTTCGTTCAACTCGCTGCTTACCGTATTTAGCTAAACGTCTGTAACTCAGTCTGTATTGAAATCAGGGATGGGAGCGCTCATTCGAGCCGGTTTTGTATTTCTTATGGGTGAAAGGGGAGGATGTGATCACAGAACTCAGACTCCCCCTCCCCAGTTAGGTGGGATTTTGCAATGAGAGCACTGATGTTTTTCATATAGAACATAAGGAAAGTGCAGAAGAAAAGAAGAGGCACTGATTCTCAGAGAATTGTCTTCTCTGCCGTAGAACTCTTAATACGCCCGTTACATCTCCGTGCCCTGCTTTTTCACTTTATTGCTCCATGACCGAACCTCCAGCTCAACCTGTATAATCATCACATGTCACATGGATTAATTTTCTCATGTTCGTACATAGTCCATACCCACGTGTTTGTGTGCAACAGTACAGATGCCATTTTTGACATACGAGAGCACTGATGTACGCTACATGCTTACCTGACCAACCGGCCCCTGTTCAAGTAGTCAAAAGTGAATCAAACCATGATGATGATGATGATGATGATGATAGTACTACTACTAATAATAATAATGAACTGCTCTGTGTGTGTATATATACTATTTCCGTTTATGTGAACATTCTTCATTTGGAGGTACAATATAATGTCCCTGTTGGGTTTTAGTTCTCATGGGGTGAAAGAGTTTCAAATCCAAAACTATAGCAGTTTTTCCACATTAAAAAAAAAAAATCCCAAAAGCAACCATAAAATATATTTTTAATGATTGCTGAGCGATTTGCCTCCGAGTATCATGTGATATGTGACCATTTGTGTTGTGATGCTCTGACAAGATAAGAATTGTAAAAAAAAAAAACATGCATTCAGTGTCATGCCTTAACAGCATTTACGTCATGTGTTTCGTTAGCTGTCGCAAGTTTCTTGTGATTTTGGTTGGACTCTGTTTCACTGCTGTTGCGTGTATCCAGTTTGTCCTGCTTATACATGTTAATTTGGAGTACATCTCATTTTTAAACTTCATGCACCATGCTATATTTATTATCGCTATTCCTAAACTTAGGTTAAAATGATTTAGCACGCGTGCGCGCGCACACCTCTTGTGAGAGCAGTCACAATCTATGCAAAATCAAATGTTTGAAAGCTCTGTATATTTACTGGTCACTGTGTTTTTGATCTGAAGCAAGATATAGTCCATAGATTAACCTGACTGGAGAAAAATGTCTACAGACAGTTTATGGGATTGTAAAGTTGCCACAAAATATGCTCTTGGCTAATATTTCATTTTCAATGCCCACAGTTATCACCCTTCCATAAATCTTTTGTTTTCCCTTAATTGCTGAAACTCTAGTTATGATATGTGCAAGAGATAATCGTCATGTTGACATTTTCAAGGCACAGTGATGCTAGAATTTCATGTTTTATTTTAAAGGAACAGTCCACCGTATTTCCATAATGAAATATGCTCTTATCTGAATTGAGACGAGCTGCTCCGTACCTCTCCGAGCTTTGCGCGACCTCCCAGTCAGTCAGACGCAGTCAGACGCGCTGTCACTCCTGTTAGCAATGTAGCTAGGCTCAGTATGGCCAACGGTATTTTTTGGGGCTGTAGTTAGACGCGACCAAACTCTTCCGCGTTTTTCCTGTTTACATAGGTTTATATGACCAGTGATATGAAACAAGTTCAGTTACACAAATTGAAACGTAGCGATTTTCTATGCTATGGAAAGTCCGCACTATAATGACAGGCGTACTAACACCTTCTGCGCGCTTCGGCAGCGCATTGATATCTGAGCTCCGTATCAATGTGCTGCCGAAGCGCACAGAAGGTGTTAGTACGCCTGTCATTATAGTGCGGACTTTCCATAGCATAGAAAATCGCTACGTTTCAATTTGTGTAACTGAACTTGTTTCATATCACTGGTCATATAAACCTATGTAAACAGGAAAAACGCGGAAGAGTTTGATCGCATCTAACTACAGCCCCAAAAAATACCGTTGGCCATGCTGAGCCGAGCTACATTGCTAACAGGAGTGACAGCGCGTCTGACTGCGTCTGACTGACTGGGAGGTCACGCAAAGCTCGGAGAGGTACGGAGCAGCTCGTCTCAATTCAGATAAGAGCATATTTCATTATGGAAATACAGTGGACTGTTCCTTTAAGTACCAAACGACTTTTTTTTTTCCTTCCCTCCCCCCTTCAATGCCCGAGTTTGAATCACTGCTACTTGACATTTTTATTGTTTATCAATCAGTGTAATGTGTTTTAAGATTTCTTTAAACATATGCTCATTTTTCGGGGTTTTGTTGTTTTTTTTGTCTGTGTGCTTTAACCAAATTTCACTTTATTTTCCTCTGATTAACAGTTTAAAATACTTAAGTCAGTGAGAATGTTGGAAGATTTTCACACGCTGTATGATGTACACATGTACAGTGCATTACACTACTTGATTGCCTTCATTAAATTAGTTGTTCCTCCATTTAAATGTACATTCAATTATATGAAAACTAGCAATATAAAGCTAATACAGATTTTATTCGGCTTTGTGTGGCTTTATTTTGTAAGTTCAGTGTTTTGCCATTACACTTCACTGTACATCATATTTCTGTGTATAAAGGCATCGTTTATCACAAATGGTGCACATGTGTAGTAATCACAAACACAGCATATTATTTTGTGCAATGATTTATTTTTATAGTATTTAAATACTTTCTTGGTGAGAAATTATTAAAACATTTTATTTTCCATTGGGGATTAATTTTTGGATTTAATTTCCATTAAAAATGAAAGTATGCCACTCCGGTGGATTGAATTCTATTGACGTATTTTAGTTAAAAGCCTGTTATTGTTTTGAAATAAAATGTATGTGAAGGAAAACACGTCCCTGATTCGTTGATCCATCTTGCCACATGTCCAGTTTATTTTGCAGAAGTTAACTAATCTATTTATTAAATGAACAGCTGTACACCATTCGTACTATTATCCAATCAGCCGATCATGTGGCAGCAAAGCAGTGCATAAAATTAATACAGACACAGGTCAAGCGCTTTAGTTCGTGTTCACATTAGACACAGGGAAACTGATCTCTGGCTGCCAGTCGAAGATCAGTTTCCCCGTGTCCAGTGTGAACACGAACTAAAGCGCTTGAAAATCTTACCAGATAATTTGGGGGTGTTGTGTGTGTGTTTTTTTTTTTTTTTTTTTTTTTTTTTTTTTTTTTAATTAGTATAGTGAATATAGAAATGAATCACACCTTTTTAAAAATATTCACATTTTGTTGCTTTGCAGCCTAAACGGGGGGGAAAAAAAACAGGATTTTTCCAGCTTTATTCATTCATTGCACCATGCAACATCCAAGCCAAAGAAAAAAAGCAACATAATTTTAAGCAATAATAAATTTTTTTTAAAAAAGCGTACCAGAGCTTAATAAAGGATCACCCCCTACGTTAATACTTAATAGAAGCATCTTTTGTTTCATTTGCAGCACTGAGTCTGTTTGGAGACTTCTCCCCTAACTGTGCACACCTAGACCGAGTCATATTTTACCCATTCCTCCTAACAGAACTGTTAAAGCTTAGTCAGATTGGATGGTGACTCCTGGTGGACTGCAAACTTCTAGTCATTCCACAGATTTTAGGGCTGGGCTTTTGGCTGGGCTCTGACGAAACCATACAAGGACATTCACCTTCTCTTTCAGCCAATTTGTCAGCATTCTTCTGGTCAGTGTCATGTTAAAAGCTGAACCCTCTTTCGTCAGCTTTCGGCCAAAGGGCAACAGGTTTTCCTTAAGAATTTGTCAGGATTTTACTCCATCCATTGTCCTTTCTATCCTGACAAATGCTCCAGTTCTGGCTGAAGAGAAATACCTTCACAACAGGATGCTACCATCACTATGCTTTACTGTATAGCTCGAATGACTTTCTGTCAGACATACCATTTAGCCAAAGATTGATTTGTCTTATCTGGCACATAGGGCATTTTTCCACTTGGCCTCAGAATCATTCATCCCTCCATCCATTATCTGTAGCCGCTTATCCTGTCCTACAGGGTCGCAGGCAAGCTGGAGCCTATACCAGCTGAATATGGGCAAGAGGCGGGGTTATCACAGGACTGACCTAGAGACACAGACAACCATTCACACCTACGGTCAATTTAGAGCCACCAATTAGCGTAATCTGCATGCCTTTGGACTGTGGGGGAAACCAGAGCACCCAGAGGAAACCCATGCAGACACGGGGAGAACATGCAAACTCCGCACAGAAAGGCCCTCATCAGCTGCTGGGCTCGAACCCAGGACCTTCTTGCTGTGAGGCGACGGTGCTAACCACTACACCACCGTGCCGCCCCCCCAGAATCATCAAGGTGCTTATTGGCAAAACTCAAACAAGACTTAATGGGGCCTTTCTTGAGGAGTGACTATCTATCTATCTATCTATCTATCTATCTATCTATCTATCTATCTATCTATCTATCCTTGCAACTCTTCCATACAAGCCAGATACCATAGCACTGATATTGTTGTCAGTGTTGGAGGGATGGTGTGATCCAGGCAGGGTCTTGGTGGCACCAAGCACCTTCCACTTCATAATTATGGACTTAACTGTATGATGGTGTGAGGAATGTTTTCTTGGCATGCTTTGGGCTTGTTAATACCAATCAAACATCACTTGAATGCCACAGCCAAATGGATTTTTGTTGCTGAACCTGTGCATCTCTCATGGCCACAATTTACCATCTTCTAATAGATATATCCAGCATGATAATTCACCATGGCGCAAACCAAACGTTGCTTGTCATTTTGCCCTTCCCAGTCACCAGATCTGAATCCAGTAGAATACCTTTGGGATGTGGTAGAACAGGAGATCCACAGCATGAAAGTGCACCTGAAAAATCTGCAGGAACTACATGATGCACTCATATCAACATGGACCAGAATCTCAAAGCAATGTTTCCAATATATTGAATCCATGGCACAAACTGAAGCAGTTTTGAGAGCAAAGGGAGGCCCTATCCTGTATTAGTGTAATGTTCTTAATAAAGTACTCAGTCAATATCTATAGAATCTGACTTGTTTTTTTTAACATGAATTCCATCCATCCATTATCCATAAGAACTTATCCTGTGCAGGGTTGCAGGCAAGCTGGAGCCTATGGGCAAGAGGCGGGGTACACCCTGGACAAGTCACCAGATCATCACAGGGCTGACACATAGAGACAAACAACCATTCACACTCGCATTCACACCTACGGTCAATTTAGAGCCACCAATTAGCCTAATCTGCTAGGTTACTCCCTCTGCTAAGGGAGAGTGTGCTCCCATCACCCAATCAAGCATCCAGCCAGAGCAGGTCATGATATTTTTTAACCATATTAACATGCCATTGTTGTGTATTATGCCTGATGTCAAGACTCTCGTCTCTGCGAGCCTACCACACAGATTTAATACTTGTGTCATTTTTAGGGCATACCTAACAACCTGTGTTCCCCCCCCCCAATCTGTCCCTCTGAGTTACATGTTGGTCCTGGGATTGAGATGCTGGCCTCTTCTGCCCCTCGGACCTGCTTGATCCATCCTGGTGCCCTGTGTCTGGTTGGAGTTTTATCGCATCGCTCCTGTGAAGGACAGCCCCATGAGGACAGTTGAGGGTTACACCTGGAGGATGCTCTGGACTCTTACATTAATGCTTTTATGGCTGAGGACTACAGTTAACTTGCTAACTTTAGGACTGCAGTTGTCATGAACAGTTTTGCACTCAAGTTTCCATCAGTGAAGAGTTACAACATCAACAAAACTGTCTTCATGTTAAAACTGTTAATGTTATAATCATGTTGTCTGTTGTTGCCCAAATGAGGATGGGTTCCCTTTTGAGTCTGGTTCCTCTCGAGGTTTCTTCGTCATGTCTTCCTTGCCACCGTCGCCACAGGCTTGCTTATTGGGGATAGATTAGGGACAAAATTAGCTCATGTTTTAAGTCGTTCAAATTCTGTAAAGCTGCTTTGCGACAATGTTTATTGTTAAAAGTGCTATACAAATAAACTTGACTTGACCTGCATGTCTTTGGACTGTGGGGGAAACCGGGGCACCCGGAGGAAATCCACGCAGACACGGGGAGGACATGCAAACTCCACACAGAAAGGCCCCCGTCGGCCGCTGGGCTCGAACCCAGAACCTTCTTGCTGTGAGGCGACAGTGTTAACCACTACACCATGAATTGCTTTTTCCAAAAAAAAAAAAATTATGTTTTTCTGTTTGTAATTTGGACTGTGGGGGAAACCAGAGCACCCAGAGGAAACCCACACAGACACGGGGAGGACATGCAAACTCCACACAGAAAGGCCCCTGTCGGCCGCTGGGCTCGAATGCAGAACCTTCTTGCTGTGAGGTGACAGTGCTAACCACTACACCATGAATTGCTTTTTCCAAAAAAAAAAAATTATGTTTTTCTGTTTGTAATTTGTAATAATCATCCATCTATTATCTGTAGCTGCTTATCCTGTCCTAACCTGCATGTCTTTGGACTGTGGGGGAAACCGGAGCACCCGGAGGAAACCCACGGTGAGAACATGCAAACTCCGCACAGAAAGGCCCCCGTTGGCCACTGGGCTCGAACCCAGAACCTTCTTGCTGTGAGGTGACAGTGCTAACCACTACACCATGAATTGCTTTTTCCAAAAAAAATATATGTTTTTCTGTTTGTAATTTGGACTGTGGGGGAAACCAGAGCACCCAGAGGAAACCCACGCAGACACGGGGAGGACATGCAAACTCCACACAGAAAGGCCCCCGTTGGCCGCTGGGCTCGAACCCAGAACCTTCTTGCTGTGAGGTGACAGTGCTAACCACTACACCATGAATTGCTTTTTCCAAAAAAAAAAATTGTTTTTCTGTTTGTAATTATCATCCATCTATTATCTGTAGCTGCTTATCCTGTCCTAACCTGCATGTCTTTGGACTGTGGGGGAAACCGGAGCACCCGGAGGAAACCCACGGTGAGAACATGCAAACTCCGCACAGAAAGGCCCTCGTCAGCCGCTGGGCTCGAACCCAGAACCTTCTTGCTGTGAGGTGACAGTGCTAACCACTACACCATGAATTGCTTTTTCCAAAAAAAAAATAGTTTTTCTGTTTGTAATTTGGACTGTGGGGGAAACCAGAGCACCCAGAGGAAACCCACGCAGACATGGGGAGGACATGCAAACTCCACACAGAAAGGCCCCCGTCGGCTGCTGGGCTCGAACTCAGAACCTTCTTGCTGTGAGGTGACAGTGCTAACCACTACACCATGAATTGCTTTTTCCAAAAAAAAAAATTGTTTTTCTGTTTGTAATTTGTAATAATCATCCATCCATTATCTGTAGCTGCTTATCCTGTCCTAACCTGCATGTCTTTGGACTGTGGGGGAAACCGGAGCACCCGGAGGAAACCCACACGGACACGGGGAGAACATGCAAACTCCACACAGAAAGGCCCTCGCCGGCCCCGGGGCTCGAACCCAGAACCTTCTTGCTGTGAGGTGACAGTGCTAACCACTACACCATGAATTGTTTTTTTTTTTTTAATGTATGTTTTTCTGTAGTAATCAGCTGCAGTTAAAAGGAATCCTGAAAGTAAGGAAGTAACACGTGAATAAAAAAAAAATCATAATCACGTCTAGAAATAAAGGAAAATTATTCCTGATGCACCTTTTTTTTCAAATCAGGACTGATTACTGAGTCTGAACATAATTTAGGAGGAATTTATTCAACATTATGACTAAATCTGTGGCTCAAATCATACATTATTCTGGATGATTTTTGAGTGTATATAAATATTAATATCTAACGTGTTCAAACTGAGAAACACGAATAATAGACAGACAGTAAAGCGACCCGCAGTGTTTATTTCCCGAGCCAATCAAATTTAACGCGAGTTGGTTTGTTGTCATTGTTTTTTCCATTCGATTTTCCGCACATGCGCCTTGTGACGCGTTTAAATAGACAGCTGGATTAACCAATCAGATCGGATCTAAGGATGAACAATTTGCAGCATCCCGGAAGTTGTTTTCTGAAGCGAGCAGTCAGTCAGTCAGTCAGTCACAGGCTTGAGCAGCTGAGCTGAGCTGAGGTTTTCTGTTGGAGAACACACGAAAACACGGCTGATTCAAAGGTATGATCGGTTTATCTGAGTAAATGGGTGTTTGTATTATATATTCTACTCACAAGCGTGTTGAAACGGCTGAACATATTGTATAATAAGTTCCTTTTGCTGTAAAGTGGCCGCTCACAGTGAGGTGAGTTTACCGTTAGCGGATTCCACCGGGCTGAGGGCTTTTACAGCGGTTTACTGACCGCTCACACTGATACTGACATCTCACATCTGGAAGACTGGCAGTCATAAACAACATCCTGGTGTTTTAGACAAATAAATAGAACAACAACAACAAAAGAGTTTTATAAAGCTGGCACGCTTACTTCCAAATCTTGCTGAGTAACTGCTGTTAGCTGCTAGCTAGTCTGCAATATGCTTAGTCATCCAACAAGCTTTGATGTTTTAAAAAAAAATGATTTGATTTATTTGGTTAAAATGCAGTACATGCAAAATACAATCTGAACATGGCATAAAAACCAGGATTACACACACAAAAAGTGTCAACACTTGTTTCCATTGTGGTCCCAGAGACTTATCACAGACAGCCATGGTTACTATACTAAGTAAATATCTAAAATATAATCAATAAAGTAATTTAATAATGTTAAATAATATATCATCTCATTATCTCTAGCCGCTTTATCCTTCTACAGGGTCGCAGGCAAGCTGGAGCCTATCCCAGCTGACTACGGGCGAAAGGCGGGGTACACCCTGGACAAGTCGCCAGGTCATCACAGGGCTGACACATAGACACAGACAACCATTCACACTCACATTCACACCTACGCTCAATTTAGAGTCACCAGTTAACCTAACCTGCATGTCTTTGGACTGTGGGGGAAACCAGAGCACCCGGAGGAAACCCACGGGGAGAACATGCAAACTCCGCACAGAAAGGCCCTCGCCGGCCACGGGGCTCGAACCCGGACCTTCTTGCTGTGAGGCGACAGCGCTAACCACTACACCACCGTGCCGCCCATGTTAAATAATATCAATAATAATAATCCGGGCGGCACGGTGGTGTAGTGGTTAGCGCTGTCGCCTCACAGCAAGAAGGTCCTGGGTTCGAGCCCCGTGGCCGGCGAGGGCCTTTCTGTGTGGAGTTTGCACGTTCTCCCCGTGTCCGCGTGGGTTTCCTCCGGGTGCTCCGGTTTCCCCCACAGTCCAAAGACATGCAGGTTAGGTTAACTGGTGACTCTAAATTGACCGTAGGTGTGAATGTGAGTGTGAATGGTTGTCTGTGTCTATGTGTCAGCCCTGTGATGACCTGGCGACTTGTCCAGGGTGTACCCCGCCTTTCGCCCGTAGTCAGCTGGGATAGGCTCCAGCTTGCCTGTGACCCTGTAGAAGGATAAAGCGGCTAGAGATGATGAGATGAGATAATAATCCATCATCATCTTTTTCGGGGTGGCATGGTGGTGTAGTGGTTGGCACTGTCACCTGACAGCAAGAAGGTTCTGGGTTCGAGCCCAGTGGCTGGCTGGGGGCAGATTCTACCGTAACTGGATCCATTAACCACTTGCCCACAAAATAAGAAATTTTTCTTGTCCTTTTTTCAGTGAGGTAATATTTTCAAGATTGAAAATATGGTATTTGGTCTTCTAAAACAGCACGTCATTTAAAAATACACTGAGTATATCAATAAAAGATTTTTAAAGAATAAAGTTCTATTTCTTTGACATATCTGACAGACATAACTCCCATTTTAAAAATCCCTTTCATTATCCCTGTTGCTATCGTCAGTGAATTTCTGTCAGATGACCTGACGATAGACTCAGCCATTATGGATCTTTGGTAGTTATCGTGTGGAAGCAGGCTTTATCATTTTTGGGTGTCAACAGATAGAGTTGAAATAGTTTAACAGCGAAAAAACTATTTCGTTCACGAGAGAAGCCCACAGTTATTTTTAAAAAATGCTATCGTCAGTCTGTCAGTCAAACGCACCTGACGATAGCAAAATTCAAGCCCTCACCACGCACACGTTGACTGACGCAAAGAGGAAATTCTACTGCGCATGATTTTTGTGACAGCAGACATTTACTTCCGGGCAAGACTTGGAGTTCTGACAGCTAGAATTCATCAAATAAATCAAGGTGACATTTTCAGTCAGCTATCCTGACGATAGAAATTTTTGACGATAGAAACATTGAGAATATATTTGTGCGTTCATATTTAAATTTTTCTGGAGGAAAACTATCGTAAGTTGAGAGAAATCAGAGCCGCTTGCGACCCTTTCAGCCGACAGGCCATTTCAATGTGTTATTTCCCCGCGAAAGTGACACAGTCGTGTCTATCGTCACTGTTCTGACAATTATTGTTGATATTTCAATTTTGAAAATAAATTTTATCTTTTTTATTTCAATATTTTATTTTATTATTTGGTTCTAGTGATGAGGTATTTTAATATTATTACTAAATTTGTCAGATTAATAATGTAAGAAACAGTTTTGTTGCTATTATCATCTAGAGTGTCTGTCAGAATATGATGGTAGACGTTAGTTTGTCTGTCAGGTTTTGATGATAGAAGCCGATGTGTTTCTATTGTCATTTAGCATGTCTGTCATGTCAGGCTTTTATTAATTAGTTACCAGGACTACTGTCCTAAAATTTACTGTGAATGTCCAAGACCCCAAATGCTACTAGAAAAACTTAATAGAATGATCAAAATAATCAATTCAGCAATTTAAGGAGATGGGACTTAACTGGCCTCTGTTATGGTAGAATCTGCCTGGGGCCTTTCTGTGTGGAGTTTGGATGTTCTCCCCGTGTCTGCGTGGGTTTCTCCCACAATCCAAAGGCATCCAAAGGATCGGTTAATTGATGGCTCTAAATTGACCGTAGGTGTGAATGGTTGTGTCTATGTGTCAGCTTGTCCAGGGTGTATCCTGCCTCTCGCCCATAGTCAGCTGGGGTAGGCTCCAGCTTGCCCGCAACCCTGCACAGGATAAGCGGCTACAGATAATGGATGGATCATCATCTTCTTTTGGCTGCTCCCGATTAGGGGTCGCCACAGCGGATCTTTCGTCTCCACCGCTCCCTGTCTTCTGCATCCTTCTCTACCACACCTGCCACTTTCATGTCCTCTCTCACCACATCTGTGTATCTCCTCTTTGGCCTTCCTCGTTTTCGTGTGCCTGGCAGCTCCATCCTCAACATTCTCCTTCCAACATCAGAATCAGAATTACTTTAATCTTCGGAGGGAAATTCAAATTTGCTACCAAGCTCCTGAATCAGAGAAGTAGTAAACATGTCTAAAAATAGAAGATAAAAACGTCTGAAAGAAGAATAAATAAAATAAATTTAAAGAAGTTCGATAACTTAAGTAAAAGCAAAATGAAGTGATTTTATATACAGTGATTCCTATATACATATACTGCACCTGAGTTAAGGATACATGGTAAGACAGTGTACCACAGTTATACAGTGGCATTGTACAGCTTGACTGCAACAGGTAGGAATGATTTCCTGTGTCTCTCAGTTGTGCAGCGTGGAAGAATCAGCCGTTTACTGAATGTGCTCCTGTGGCCGATCAGCTCCTCATGTAGAGGGTGGGAAGGACAGTCTAAGATTGTTTGTTTGTTTTTATTTTGGACAGTGTCCTCCAACACCACTGTCAGAGAGTCCAGTTCCACGCCTACAACATGGCCGGCCTTCCTGATGATCTTATTGAGTCTGTTAGTGTCCTTCACCTTCAAGCCGCTGCCCCAGCAGACGACAGCGTACAGGATGGCACTGGCCACCACAGACTCATAGAATATCTGCAGCATTTTTCGGCAGATGTTGAAGGACCTCAGCCATCTCAGAAAATAGAGACGGCTCTGGCCCTTTTTGTGTACAGTGTGGACCAGTCCAGTTTATTATCCAAGTACTCCCCCAGGTACTTATATTCCTCTACCATGTCCACACTGACCCCTTGGATGTTAACAGGGTTCACCGGAGCCCTGATTCTGTTCTTTCGTCTTCGTCACGTTGAGCTGTAGGTGGTTCTTCCTGCTCCACGTGACAAAGGTGTCCACCACCATCCTGTACTCGCTCTCATCACCACCGGTAATACGTCCAACCATTGCAGAGTCATCAGAAAATTTCTGGAGGTGGCAGGTCTCCATCCAGTAGTTGAAATCAGTGGCGTAGAGTGAAAAGGAAAGGAGAAAGGAAAGTCCCTTGCAGAGCCCCGGTGTTGCTGATCACTCTGTCTGACACACAGCACTGCAAGCGCATGTACTGTGGTCTGCCAGTCAAATAATCCACAATCCAGGACACCAGTGGGGCGTCCACCTGCATCGCTGTCAACTTCTCACCCAGCAGAGCTGGCCGGATGGTGTCAAAAGCACTGGAGAAATAAAAAAAAAAAACATGATCCTCACAGTGCTGGCTGGTTTGTCCAGGTGGCCATAGACTTTTGTTGACCGGATAGATGATTGCGTCCTCTATTCCAAGATGGGGCTGCTAGGCGAACTGAAGGGGGTCAAGAAGTGGTTGGACCATAGGCTGGATCTGCTCCAGGATGAGTCTCTCAAGCGTCTTCATGATGTGTGATGTCAATGCCACGGGCCTGTAGTCTTTGAGGTCACTGGGACGTGACTTCTTCAGTACAGGGATGAGGCATGATGTCTTACACAGCACGGGGACCCTCTGAAGACTCAGGCTCATGTTGAAGACGTGCTGAAGTACTCCACTTAGCTGGAGGGCACAGGTCTTCAGGGCCCTGGGGCTAACACCATCCGGGCCTGCTGATTTTTCCTGCATGGAGTCTCTTCAGCTGTCTTCTCACTTGCTTCTCGCTGATGATCGGTGTGGAGGTGACTGGTGGGGGAGGGATGAAGGTCTTTCTTGGGGGAGGGGGGTGCTCAGCCAGGGGGTCTGTTGAGGAGGTGCGAGTGAGGTCCTGAAATGGGGATGAGGTTGGGCAAGAAGAGGGAGGGGAGGGGAGAGAATGTGAAGTGTGTGGTTGTAGTCATCCCGCAGAAGAGTGGTGGTGGTGGGTTGGGGTCACACCATCGAACCTGTTGAAGTAAAGATTCCGCTCATTCGCCCTTTCCACATTGCCATCCACTCCTTCATTGTTGGTTGGCTTGTAACCAGTGATGGTCTTCATTCCACTCCACACCTCTCTCATGTTGTTCTGTTGGAGTTTCCATTCCAACTTCCTCCTGTACTTTTCCTTGGCCTCCCTGATCATTGCTCTCAGTTCACGCTGTACTCCTCACACCTCCTCCTCGTTGCTGGCTGTGAAAGCCCTCTTCTCATTTAAGAGGGCTTTGATGTCCTTCGTTACCCACGGCTTGTTGTTGGGGTAACAGCTGACAGTCCTAGCTGGGACAATGGTGTCCACACAGAAGTTGATGTATTCTGTGATGCACTCTGCGAGCCCATCAATGTCCTCTTTGTGGGGCTCACACAGCGTCTGCCAGTCGGTCACCTCGAAGTTTCCCTGCAGTGTCTTGTTGGCCTCGTCTGTCCACCTCCTCACTATCTTTTGGTGTGGTGGGCAGTCTCTTCACCAGAGGCACATAGCAGGGGGAGAGGTAAATCAGGTTGTGGTCTGACCTGCCCAGTGGGGGGAGGGAGGAAGACTTGTGGGTCAAGCTTACCATACGGGTTACTGAGCACACATTGTAACGCGCGAGTACAAAGTCTTCAAAAGAGCCCAAGCAGGCTATTTAAAGCTAGCAATGGTGCACACCTGTTGTATTCACGATAGGGGTGGGCGATATATCGAGATTTGCGATATATCGATATGTTTTATGAACACGAAAAAGATTTTGGCATATCGTATATATCGAGATAATGCTCTAAATTAATATGATTTCGCCACTGTGCTTAATTTCCTTCACTGTGCTATGGTGCTGCCTGCCCCGCCTCCTTCGTGTGTTTGTACCCCCTCCCCTCGCGTGTAGGCGGCGTGTTAACTCATTCAACATGGCGGCGCCCACAGAAAGCCCGGAGGCGGCAGAACTCGTACCAAAAAAAGGACAAATGGCTCCATTATATGGAGATATTTTGGTTTTAAACCGTCGGACGAACAACAGAAAGAGGTCTACTGCCGGAAATGCAAGAAATTGGTGGCAACCAAAGCGTCGAGCACCACGAACCTGTTCAACCATTTACAGGTACGCCACAAACTTTTGTACGAGGAGTGTGCCAGGCTGAGAGTTAATGCAGTGAGATGAGTTTGAGTTTTGTTTTTAAGGAAAAGGAAGGCAATATGTATTATTTCTATAAGTCAAATTATTATTTATGAAATGTTTTTTTTTTTTTTGTTATCTTAAATGTTTAAGACACACTATAAGAACTGCCTACCCTCAGGTTTTATGTTTGTAATTAAAATAAGGCAATATACTACTTCCTTGGTTTGATAATTCATGTTAAAAATGGTGCACAAGCACTTTGTTACTAGTACCTGTCTACCTCT
Organism: Neoarius graeffei; assembly: GCF_027579695.1. Taxonomy (NCBI): domain Eukaryota; kingdom Metazoa; phylum Chordata; class Actinopteri; order Siluriformes; family Ariidae; genus Neoarius; species Neoarius graeffei. The sequence continues at coordinate 48,792,359 of NC_083581.1, forward strand.
AGGCACTTGGCTGCCTACCTATTTGCACTTCAATAAAAAAAAACACCTTGCTGAATTTGGTGTGTCTGTTTTTTGGGGGTTGTTTTTCCTGCATAGATATCGAGATGTATATCGAGATTTTTTTTTTCTCCATATCGCCCAGCCCTAATTCACGACTGTCGTAATAGGTCAGATGATGACGTCAAGCGGAGCTTTTATGGAATTCCCACTGTACGGGAGCACGAAGGCGAGCAAACAAAGAAACTCAGCATACAAAGGAGAAATCTATGGCTTGCGAGAATCAACCACAAGGATTATCAGCCTTCCAAACACAGCAAAGTCTGCTCTGATCATTTTATAAGTGGCAAGTTGTTTAAATAAACAATAAATTGTTTGTTTTTGGAAAACATTTCAGGTCTATTCTGTATGATTTGATTTGTGTTTAATCAACCAGGGATGCAAACAGCATGCCTTTTGGCGGATGCCGCCTTTTTCACGGCTGAATCACGCAGATCCGGGGGTTTTTTTTTTTTTTTTTTTTTTAGGGGGGGCGTTGGAGTGTCTGATTATAATTTCAAAGTAAATTCTGTATTAAAATTACTAAATAAGCAAATCCGTTACAGTCCATGAAACGGAAGTATAAGGATGAGAAAAAAACAGTTTAAATCGGAAAGCTGTGGACATTTGCGCAGTCCTGCACACCGCTCGGGCTGCACAAATGTGCACAACTTCCCGATTTAAACTGTTTTTTTCTTATCCTTATACTTCCTGTTTCATGGACTGTAACGGATTTGCTTATTTAGTAATTTTAATACAGAATTTACTTTGAAATTATAATCAGACACTCCAACGCCCCCCCTAAAAAAAAAACCCCGGATCTGCGCGATTCAGGCGGCATCCGCCAAAAGGCGCGCTGTTTGCATCCCAAACACACATTAAATCATACAGAATAGACCTAAAATGTTTTTCAAAAATGACCCTTGCGTGAATGAAGTGACAAGTTTCAAATAGAAACGTGACAAATGAGCGATATTACGTTTACATTGTAATTACACTCAGCGGTTCCAGTTAGGCATTCTCCAGAGATTGTTTACATGATGTTTTGGTTTCCAAAAACAAACTTAAACACAATTGATTGTTTATTTAAACAATTTGCCACTTATAAAATGATCGGAGCAGACTTTGCTGTGTTTGGAAGGCTGATAATCCTTGCGGTTGATTCTCGCAAGCCATAGATTTCTCCTTTGTATGCTGAGTTTGTTTGCTCGCCTTCGTTCTCCCGTACAGTGGGAATTCCATAAAAGCTCCGCTTGACTTCATCATCTGACCTATTACGACAGCCGTGAATACAACAGGTGTGCACCATTGCTAGCTTTAAATAGTAATGTAACTAACTATAAATGTAAATAATATATAAATGAATGTAACTCGCGCGCTACAATGTGTGCTCAGTGACCCGTACGGTAAGCTAGCCCTCCAAGATGGCTGCCACCAGGGAATCCGACTCTGTGACGTCATGTGAAAACTATCTATATTGTCAATCAGCCATTCTCTGATTGAACCTCTGTAGTTGCTCCTCTTATCAGGCCTAGAAATTCATTTATTTATTTATCTTTTCCACCAGCCAGCCGGATTAGTGACCTTCCAAAGTAACTAGCCAAACAGAAAATCAACTAGCCAAAATTTGTTCATGTATGAATTTTACTTCTGTCAAAAATAACACAAAAGAGAGTAATCTGTGGTTGGTAGAAGAGAGCAACTGGGTCATTCTACAGAAACGTCCACTTTTCTGTCCCTAGACTTAACAGGGCAGTTGCTTTAAAAAAAAAAAAAAAGTAAATTTAGGGATTTGTTTATATTTTAAGATAAAACAATATGATATTTGAACAATTATAACTTTTTGAACCACTAATGAGTCATTATTTCTTTTTAATCATTTTAGTGTTTTCCCAAGTATGCCCAAAAATGCCCGTCCCCACTGTCATGCTGTGAAATTAAGGGCTTTATTTTTTAATGAAAAATGTATACTTTATTAGCTCAACTGCAGTTATGTGTCCATACAGGTCTAATGTATCACACAAATTATGAAAAAACACAATATTGCAATTAAATATTATAAAATGTTATAAAATGCATCATAAATGTGCACGTCCCCTGGATTCACGTCACTGGTGTTACTGTATGACAAAAGACTATTATTTTGACATACAACGACATGGTGAAGACATCACACGAAGTCTTTTCACTTCCTTTCTGAAGATCAATGAAGACAGACACATGGTAAGGTCAATGCCATTTTTCATTTTTTATAAATTTTAATAATTAACCCTAAGATTTCTGTTGAAGCTTCACAGCAAGTCACTGGTATGACCTACTTTAATCTTTGGGAGATGAACATGAAAGAATAAAATTTGATTAAATTATATATAATTCAATGAGTAATTCATGAATGTCAACATGTGGTTTGATTCCCTGTGGCAGCCATCTTGTAAAATAGAGTTTTTATGATAGTTGTCACTGGTGTTACCGTCACTGGTGTTACAATCCTGATGGGAACTATTCTTGCAAATATTCAAATGAAATTCAATCTATCCACTTTGGGGGGTCACATCAGCAGGTGACCCTGCACACCGGAGTTCTCTATCTGGCAGACCAAGACCCCATGCTTTTCTGCACAGTGTCCCCCTGCAGGAGGCATGACCCACCTGCTATATGGGCTCATTTGGATCCCATCCTTCAGTTTCTGGCAACAAACCGCTGTGGTGTCAAGCGTCTTCATTTTTTCAGCGACGGACCCGCCACACAGTAGAAAAATCGCTCTAACTTTTACATGCTCGCTACTGAGCCACACCATAGAGGATTCTCTACGGTCACATGGAGCTTCTTTGAAGCCAGCCATGGCAAGGGTGCGCCAGACGGAGTGGGGGCTGCACTCAAGAGACAAGCAGACACACTTGTCCATCAAGGGAAAGACATCCCAGATGCCCACACCTTTTTTCAGCTCCTCAACAATGTCAGCAAGGTGAAGCTGTATTATGTGAAAGAGGAGGAGGTTGAAAAGAAGGAGAGTGCCTTAAAGCCCCTGTCTACCATCAAAGGCACCATGAAGATGCATGAAGTAATCAGCGTCTCTCCAGGGCAGATGAAATACAGAGACAGCTGCTGTTTCTGTCAGGCTGCAGATGGCGTGTTTGTTTGCTCATGTTACTGTCTGCAGGAAGTTGCCCTTGTACCTTTTGGAAGAAGCAATCAGTCATCTGAGCAACGAGTTCAGGCCTACTGTCATTGGACCTCACCACTGTGGTCAGTGGTGTGTTGTCCAGTACGATAACACCCCTTACCCTGGCATCATTCTGCAGGTAGAGGAAGGCAGTGTGCAAGTGAAATGCATGCACTCCAATGGAGTTAATATGTTCTACTGGCCAAGCCCCAGAGATGGCGTGACCTGGTACGAGGATGGCCAGATCATGTGCCTCATTCCAGAACCCCTGGCACTGAATCGGCGCTCAGTTCAAATTGAAAAAAAGTTCTGGGAGTTCATCAAGGAACAGCTGCTGTAATAATATTAATTTATACAATCAGTTAACACAAGTTCATTATTTTAACTTTTTAGTAGTTTCCAAATGCATCTTTCCAAGTGCAGTTATTTTAAGTCTTGCCAATGAGTTTGTTTGATTAACGTTTGTGTCACGTTTACAGACTGCAACTGGAGTTGAAACTTGTAAACTTTTGCATATAATATTATACTTAAGTTTTATACATTTTTACTGTTTGTATTGTTCCATGAAACATTTTGGATGTAATGCCTCATTATTGTTTAGAACTCCAGATAGTTTGATCTTATGAATGTCACTGGTGTCACCGTGTGCATTTTTGGGAACATCAGGTTAAAATATGGCAAATTTGTCATGGTAGGGATTTTGAATCAGTTTAATTTTCCTGTACTCAACAGTTCACACTTACAATATTTCATTATTACTTCATCTTAACTGTTTTCAATTACATTTTCATTTTTAAAGTAAATACACGGTTACAAAACTGAAGAAATATCATTCGAACACAGTTGTAACAAACATTTTGAAAGTAAATAAAATAATAATCTCTTGATAATTTGCCTCATCATTTTTGTACAGTTACTGTGATTGTATGTGCAAAAGAAGTTAAGAAATAATATTTAATAAAAGTTGATTTTATTCCAAATGAGGTCAGGTAACACCAGTGACAAATAAATGGTATATGAAATCTTGAAATAATTATACAAAAAAGGCAAAAAGCCATTAAGGTGTACCTTAGGTATGTTCTTATAGCCAATTAGTACAGTAATAATGTAGTATAATTTTAAAGACTTAAAGAAGAAAGTTATTTTCAGACATTGTGACATGTCAAAAGTGGACGTTTTTGTAGAATGACCCAACTGGACTTGCTTGAAGATTCTTGAAAATGTTTCGCCTCTCATCCAAAAGGCTTCCTCAGTTCTGTCTGACTAATAGGGAGTATCCAGTATTTATCCTCTCATGGATCATCATAGAATCCGAATCAGAATGCTGGTGGCTGCATTGTAGGTGGCTTATAAAAGATGTCATAGACACCCACCTCTGTTCAGTGATGGTCGTTCCAGGTTGACAAAATTGAACGATCCTCTCTGGCTAAGATGTCTGCCAGTTTTCTGGAAGTCCTCTCATACTCCCGCACCAGTCGAAGGGAACTCATCCCAAAGTGCGTAGAAACATATCTGTGAAGAATCTGTCATCCAGGTACATAGTAAACCACAGATTACCATGTACCTGGATGACTGAGATTCTTCACAGATAAACAAAAGAGAGTAGTTACCATTGTTCATGACTAATGTGCATTTATTTCAAGACCCGAGTATTTTGATACTGTTGTTAAATACATAAATGAGAACAACACAGAGCACCAAAATATAATATCAACAAATAATAATATATTGGAAAACTTGGCAACTTGGTGTATGAGTATTGAAAACAAATATACTTACTATCATGACTACAGCACCCAAAATATGTCCAACATGCTTTCTGTATTTAACCATGTTTGAGAGAGAAAGCATTAGGAGCTTCATATTGACTAGGAATCAACTTGAAAAAAATTAATTATTCCATAAAGATCGTATCGCAGCCAAGGCCTACCCTGCTCCCACGTTTGCTTATAAGTCCTTTGTCGTTTCTCCTTCTCGCACGCTTTATCAGCGGCCTTTTTCTCCTCTTCAGACCGAGGTCGCTTTGTCCCCGTCTCTGGCGGTTTCTGTACACCTTTCAGAATATTCTACATCGCAATGTAGCTCTGGCAGATGTAGATAAACAACAAAACCACGCGTTTAAATGGGCGATAATGTGGCCACATCTATTGAATTTGATAACGTGATTACCGCGATATTCAACGAGATGCGTTATATGCATGCGCAGTAGTGAAAAAACCGACAGCCTGACCTCGTACACGATCTCATCTCATTATCTCTAGCTGCTTTATCCTGTTCTACAGGGTCGCAGGCAAGCTGGAGCCTATCCCAGCTGACTACGGGCGAAAGGCGGGGTACACCCTGGACAAGTCGCCAGGTCATCACAGGGCTGACACATAGACACAGACAACCATTCACACTCACATTCACACCTACGGTCAATTTAGAGTCACCAGTTAACCTAACCTGCATGTCTTTGGACTGTGGGGGAAACCGGAGCACCCGGAGGAAACCCACGCGGACACGGGGAGAACATGCAAACTCCGCACAGAAAGGCCCTCGCTGGCCATGGGGCTCGAACCCGGACCTTCTAGCTGTGAGCCGACAGCGTTAACCACTACACCACCGTGCCGCCCCCTCGTACACGATATGATTCGGAATTCTTCGGTAGTTTCCGTCCTGCCGATAAACGCATCGATTAACACAGACACGGCACACGCTTAATATGTGGCGGCTTTAGTTGACGGTGTGCCTGAATCTTTGCTTCATATATATATATATATATATATATATATATATATATATATATATATATATACAGGGTTCTCGCCAGCGCTTTATATGGTTGCGGCCCGCTACGCTAAAATTTCAGACCGCAACGGTAATTTCCCCCCGCTACGCTAAATTTTTAATATAGCGTAACGGTTGTTTTCAGTTGTTCATCACCATCGCCAAAAGTTTTTTTTTTTCCTGCGCACTTGAGCAGTTTTCAAGGTGTCAAAATCAGCCTACGTTTGTTAGGAAACCCATGCCTGGAAATCAGTTCCGAGAGAGAGAGAGAGAGAGATCCTGGCGATAACTTTCTCTTGAGCTGGACTTCGGTGAATGACAATGGATGACGGACCCCCTCGCAAAAAAAGAGACATTCGCTCTTTCTTCACAGTTAGAAATGTAAGTGCACCACTTCTACAGGTTTTCCATCACGCTTGAAAACTTAACCCAAAGCCCTTTGATGAATGAAAACGTCTACTTTGTAAGCAGGTTTAGCAATATGACAGGGCGCACGTATCGGATGATTAGCGCTAATTTACTGGATCCCACTGTGGCTAACATTAACACACTGGTAATCTGCCTGCATGCCATCCATCGTTATATTTCTATAAGGAGACAGGCACAAGAGAGGTTGGAGGAGATGAAGGAAAGGACATAGGAGGCAGAGGAAAGGAGGTAGCAGATAAACGGGCAGAGGATGGAGGGAATGGCTAGGAGGAGATTAAATGTCATTTAATAGTTTTAGATTATATATTAATTATTTATTAAGGGGGCTGGGTGTATGTTATGCCTGAATGAAAATGCAATTTGTTTTTTTTTTTATTTTTATGTGCTCAGGCATTTCTTAATTTCTTAATACAATAAAACATTCATTATCTCTTTGGTTGTGTCTGAGTTTACATATCTTTTGACAACACCCTTTGTAGTTCAGTGAAATACAACAGTAGGTAACACATTGCCAAGATCCAAAGATGTAACAATTTTCCATCAAGGATATACAACATAAAAAATGCAATTTATCCCCTCCAGGAACGTCAAATATGGCCAATTTTGGGCATGATTTTTCAAAATCTCTGCACCATCCCCCCGCTCGGTCGCTACGCTCCCTCGCCATAACCCATTACGCTAAAAAAAAATCCTGGTGAGAACCCTGATATATATATATAATATATATATATATTTTTTTTATTTTCAACTAGCCAGCCAGGCTGGCTAGTGACAGGAATTACCCTCCAAATGACTAAGTTGTCTCGGGCAACCGGACCACCGAGAATTTCAAGCCATGTTTATAGAGAGGGTTTTCTGGATTTTGGACTACTTTTTTTTTTTCCTATATTTTAGAGCAACTCTGAAGACCTCAAAGCTATGAAATAACATATGGAATTGTATGGTAAACAAGTGTTTAAAAAAATAAACAAACCAAAATGTCTCATTTTAGATGCTTCAAAGTCGCCACTGTTCACCTTGACACTTTACGCACTATTGGCATTATCTTAACCAGCTTCATGAGCTGCTTTTCAATTAACAAATGTCTCAACAAAAGTTAATTAATGCAATTTCTTGCCCTCTTAATGTGACTGACATCAAATAGTAAATAATAAACATGCAGTAAATAACCCTATTCCATAACTGTAGTAATCAATATTATGTCAAGAAAAACAGTCCATCACTTTATATTATGTTATTAACAGTATTGCACAACATTTAATCTGTTAAAACACTTGATATGGGCATTTTAAGAAGAATTTATGAACACGTTTATTTACTTAATAGGAATTAACTTTGTTTACTCCAGAGTTATTAGTACTTTGTTGCTGCTCCTCAGGTTTTTATGACGGCCTGAACTCTCTGAGGCTTGGACTTCACTAATGATGAACAATATTATGGCAGGCAGCTCAAATCTAGAGCGGCGGCTATAATTATCGACACCTTTTCAGATTTACCAGTAAAAAAACAATTTTACAAAGGTGAGTTTCAGTTATAAGTTATTATTGGTTAATTAATCAACTGGAAACACGCCTCCTCTCTCACCCTTTGATCTTGTCTCATTACCTGAGATGGAATTTTTTTTAGCATGATCAGCAATTTGAGAAAAATCCGAATGTTCTCACTGCAGGTAAGCATGGTGGAAAGATCATGGACGTGTTTACTTGTCAAATTCACCGATATTTCATGATCTCCTTGTCGAAATCTAAACACGCATTTGAGAAGTCACGTGAGGTGTCGAGAATAGTGATCACTTTCACCGGTGTCCACCATTATCGACACCCTGTGGAATTAAGTGACGTTTACAACTCTTGTGGATTGATCTTTGTGTAACATTGTTGAAGTAGATGAAATATTAAAAAAAAAAAAGTGCTGTGTTTTTTTTTGTTTTTTTTTTAATAAAAATTTTTTTCTGATTCATAACCGAGTGGAATGTTTAGAGTATTTGGAATCCTGTTGCAATAAACAGAATTAGATGAGAATTAAATTCCTTGCACATTAAAAAAAAAATTACATGCTTGAAATATTCAGATTTTTCTATTCCATTCAGAAAAGTTTGTTGTAAATATCTACCACATATTCCAATATCAGCAGACGTTTTCTATTTTGGTTCGAGGAATGACATGCAACCTTTGATCTGGATTTTCTTGTGGTTACAATGCCAATCGCCTGTTGATATTTATTGGTAAACTACAAAACTAGAAATTAATACAAACAATGAATGATTAACAAAATGTGATCTACGAAAATAGTTAGAAAGTTGGTAGAAAGTGGAATAAAAAGATTTTCTGACAGGTTCCACAATATCACTTCATTTGTTTACAAACATTAGAATTACGGTATTTCCTCATTTACGTAAGCACCGACATCCATATTTATAAAAGAGATTTTGGACCAAATGCAAGTCTATGTAAAACAAATTTTAAGTAAAAACTGTTTTGTTAACTTAATACAGTATATTTTTAATACAAGTAATATCTGGACGTTGGTAACTGTGGACAAATTATTCATGCACAATTTACATATTGAAAGTCTTTTCTACTTTTGCAATGGCCAAAAGATCGTTAAGGTGTCCATAACTGTAGCCGCCGCTCTAACTTTTTTTTTTTTGTCTCTCTCCATATTCTGTCCATTTGTTGTACCGTGTTTCTTGAAATCAGCAATTAACAGCATCATAAGACAAAAGTAGCATTGTGTGTGGGGATTGATTGATTTGATTTTGATTGTGTCTCTGTTTTCTGTACCAGCTCATTTACCTACATCCTTGTTGTGCAGGATGTCCTCAGGAGCACTCTTTCCCAGTCTGGTTTCAGGCTCACGCAGCTCATCCAGTAAATACCTGGTGGAGTTCCGAGCGGGTAAAATGAGCCTGAAGGGCAGCACAGTGACTCCAGACAAGCGCAAAGGCACCGTCTACATCCAGCAGACAGACGACTCGCTTATCCATTTCTGCTGGAAGGACCGAACCACTGGAAATGTGGATGATGTCAGTATCTGTTCATAACTCGCACAAAGACGTTATCTAAGCTTCGGTTACACCTTGCATTAGTTTGCAGCTGGCCTGGTTAACAGGGTATATGGGGGGGGACGAATACGAATACTTTATTGTCCACAATGTGGAAATTTGTCTTCAGTTTCACCACAGACAATTAAACAATTAAACATTAAAATCACAATACACAAATCAAGCATTCAAGCACTGCATTTTGTAAAAACAGAAGAAGAGAAAACTAAGTTATTATAAAATACATTAGCACTCAAAAGAGTGTTTAAAAGAATAAAATAGCTGAAAAGTAATAAATATCATAAATATAATAATAAATAAGTAATCAGACCAATAAAAAGGACTGGGGTGAATTAAATAATCCCTGTATTATTTATTGCCCTTATTCCTTTTGGGACGAAGGAGTTTTTAAAGATGTTCTTATTAGCGTTGGGCACTCTAAAACGCCTCCCAGAGGGTCGAAGCTCAAATTCACAGTGAAGCGGGTGGGAAGGGTCATTTATGATTTTCCTGGTTTTGTTTAAAATCTGTTCATCATACATTATACTTAAGTGCTTTTGTGGCTTTCCTATTATCTTTGTGGACATATTCAGGGCCGCTGACAGCTTTGGCTGGGCCTGGGACAAAATGCTCTGAATGGCCCCCCCCTTAGCTTCAATTAGATATATGAAACACAATGTTATTAAGCCGTTGTGGTTATGAAATGATTCAATGCCCTGTGCGTTTGATATGGTGTTCAGTGTGACTTGCTCTCCCCTCGTTTGTAACATGAATTGCGTGCTGCGCATGCCTTGGTTGGGGTTACTTTACGGGGCTGGAAAAAGTTGGCTGTGTCTTACCTGGCTCAGCTGCCCCACTGCCTTTGCTAGTACCTGCTGCATCATCCAAATCTTTTTTAAAATATTTATACAGTGAGCCCCTGAGTCTCTTGGTTTCTTCCTCTCTTTTTCTCTTTTCTTTTCTGTGCTCCTGACTTGTGCATGCTGGTAAATGGCACGCACGCTGATTGTCGAAGCGCTATGATCGAACGATGTCGTTTTTTCCCCCTTAATCAAAGAGTCAGACCAAACCGTTTTTGCATTAGGGGTGGTAGGGGGTTCTTGATGCCTTTTTCAAAGACAATAAAGGCAAAAGATCTAGAAATCATTTATTGAATGCAAATATAGCACATTTCTCCTCCAAATCAGCACATTTTGAAATGAAATAAAATAATTTAATCGCAACTTCATGAGAGCCCAGTTCTGGGCCCTCCCCATTCCTGGGCCCGGGACAACATACCCGTTTGTCCCCCCCCCCGTCGGCGGGCCTGGCCATATTCACTATTCTCTGTAGCTTATTTTTTCTCTGCATGTTCAAGTTACCATACCACGTGATCATATTAAATGATAGAATGCTTTCAACAAGGTTTTTATACACTGTTTGTAGGATGTCCTTGTTCACACCAAAGTTTTTGAGTCTACAGAGTAGGTAAAGACGTTGTGAGCACTTTTTAAAAATAAAATCTGTGTTTTCTTTAAAAATGAGTTTACTGTCTATAAAAGTGCCAAGATATTTAAAATCATTCACAACTTCCACTGTCTGTCCCTTGATGATTATTGGAGATAACAGGTCCTTATCATTTTGAATGACAAGTTCTTTAGTCTTACTCACATTAATTTCTAAAAAGCTATTTTGGCACCATTCTTGAAGAGATGATGTATGGCGGGCGTAGACATATTCTCTTTCCATATCACCCTGCTGCAGTAGACCAACCAGAGCCATGTCATCAGCATATTTAAATAACCTAAAATGTTCTTCTTGGATTTTGAATTCGTTTGTATATATAGAGAACAGTAAGGGAGATAAAATGGACCCAAACAAAAACAGTAGTCTGGCTACAAGCAGACTGGCATGTCCGGGCTATTAGTGTCTATGAGCAAACGGCTTGATTTAACATCCATCAAAAGAGGAATAAAATTCTTAAAACCTAAGTTTTCATATGAAGACATTAAAAAAAAACATAATGCAGTCGTGAGCACCTCGGCACTGTAGACCTAGAGCATGCTACTGTCTCCACCTACTGCACAACATGCGTTACATTACAGGCATTTAGTACATGGTTTTATCCAGAGAGATGTACAACATACCCAAAGCAGCCTGGGGAGCAGTTGGGGGTTTAGGCACCTTGCTCAAGGGCACTTCAGTCATTGCTGATGGTCTAGGGCAGCGGTTCCCAAACTTTTTTGGCCGCGCACCCCCTTCTATACTCCAACCAGGTTGACGCACCCCCAGTTCCCCAGTTTCAAAAAAACACACGCTTTCTTATAAAGGCAGCATCTTTAATCGTGCTAAATGATGACAAACATCGTTTGCCACACCTGCAGGAAACCACAAAAGTGAAAAAAAAAAAAAAACACCAAAGCTTTCTTACAAAGGCAGCACGTCATGCTCGAATGAGAACATCGAATCACATTAACATATTATGCGCTCTCTAATTTGAATTAGATAGAATTTGATTGAAATGTAACAGTTTTAAAACGTTGCAACACGGTAAATGCGCAAATTCATTACAAAGGGAGATCACATCGAGGCATGTAGTCTACCAGCCAGATATGGGGAAAATATATGATTTTCATCCGTGTTTAAAACACTAGCAACACAACCCTGTCATTACAAGGTTATGAAAATGAATTGAGAATGAATTTAATTTGCAAAAAAATTAACATATAATAACAGTAAAAATCGCAATGATAATTATGAACATGTGCATTTTAAAGAGATACAACAATTAAGGAGCATATCAGGAACGGATAAAGAAGAGGATTCATCTGATTGTGAAGTGCAGCGCTGGCGGCTCAGTCTGCAGCGAGAGACAGACAGACAGACGGTGGGTGGGTCAGTAGGCTATATAGGTCCTATTTTCAGTAGCAGTATATATTTTTAGCAAGATCAATGCCATTTGGCCAAATACATACCAATATTAATGCAACGGATGGGCCTGCATCTTGGCACAGAGCTCTCCGATGTTTGGGGTAAATGAAGACAGTCTCAGCCTCAAATCTTTCTCAGCATCTCCCAGTCTTTGCCCATGTTTAGTTGCCGATCGGCATTTAGTTTTGCCGATTTCAACCAGTTGAGCATCGCGAATGAATGAATGAATTAATGAAGCCACAAACTACTGCAGAACCGTTACGGCATAGAAGAAGAGTTAAAAATCGCCATTACATTTTTTTTATCTTGCCCACCCCCTAGTGGCAGCTCGCGCACCCCTTGGGGTGCGCACACCACACTTTGGGAACCCCTGGTCTAGGGAATCGAACTTCTAACCTTTTGGTCCCAAAGCTGCTGCTTTAAAGATTAGGCCATGGCTTCCCACAAAATTCTTCCACATTTACCCCTTTTAATCAATATCTCATCCCATCAATGCTCATCTCATGGCAAACTTGGTTATAGAACAAATACGAGGAACACGTATACCAATTTTCCTTGCATCGAATAATGAAGTTCAACACGTTCTTTGTAACTGAAACCAACAACTCTGACGCTGTTTTGTTACGACTGCATTAAATTGTTTTTGAGCCATGCTTCCTGACATGCGCACATCTGGCCCAGAGGCTAGTCTAGTTTGTTTGGCTTTTCTGTATGTAAATCCTGTTTCATTCAGCCGGTTTCTTACAATTCTCTCAAAACACGGACTCTTGTTTCTGTCCGTTTGTTTTGCTGCGCATTTACTATTTTCAAGGCATATTGCTTTGAGTTTTATGTCCTGATACTCAAACCTGTATGTACCCCTCTTACAACCTTGACATTTTGTTATCCGTCATTGACATGAAGTGACCCCCCCCCCCCCCCCTTTTTTTTAATTAATAAAGTAAACCACTGAATTAGGTGTGTCCAAACTTTTTTGACTGGTACTGTATATGTTTTGTTATAAAAATTTTGCCTAGTATTTCAATGCACCCAGATTTCCCTTTTAGGATGAGTAAAGTCCACGTGTCCATACGTACATGCGTATAATCGGCTCACTAAAACGCAAGGTGTTGTTGCTTGGTTGTACGTGATAAACCCTAGACTGAAGATGAGGTCTTCCTGACATCACGGTTTTTAATTTACTGAATATGACCTAATTAGATAGAATTAAGATAATTATCAGATTTACACTGTGTGGTTGATCAGGTTGCAGTGCTCCAGGCTGGGTTTGGCTGCTACTGCTGTTCTCGGATTTCAGTTTGTAGGCTTCAGAGTTCTCAAATCTCGTGTGATTGCTGTTTTTGCAGGATTTGATCATTTTCCCTGATGACTGTGAGTTTAAGAGGGTGAGCCAGTGCACCACTGGACGAGTGTACGTTCTTAAATTCAAGGCAGGGTCCAAAAGGCTGTTCTTCTGGATGCAGGTTAGTAAACCGATTCCTGTTGCTATTGTAAACACTAAGCCTTGTATAACTGATGTAGGCACAGTATAATGCAACACTCAAGGACGAGGACTGTCACTATTGATTTTATTTTGGTTTTTGAATGTATTGCTGTTTTTTCACCACTTGATAAATATTTGAATGTATTTGTTACATCAACCCTTATGCTGTGATTTTTATTTTGCATGTTAATGATTTCGTGGCATTAATGATAAATGTGCTAAACTCCATGGTCCCAGTAAGCAGTGTCTGGGTTCCTACTGCTCCAGAGAGTGAGCTAGCGTGCTGTTGACAACTTGCATTGAATTTCAGCCTCTCAGTAATGCTAGCTAATTGACTGGAGCAGTCTAAGAAACATTCAGATTACACCTGGTATTAAAACTGTTAAAGGAACAGTCCACCGTGCTTCCATAATGAAATATGCTCTTATCTGAATTGAGACGAGCTGCTCCGTACCTGTCCGAGCTTTGCGCGACCTCCCAGTCAGTCAGACGCAGTCAGACGCGCTGTCACTCCTGTTAGCAATGTAGCTAGGCTCAGCATGGCCAACGGTATTTTTTGGGGCTGTAGTTAGATGCGACCAAACTCTTCCGCGTTTTTCCTGTTTACATAGGTTTATATGACCAGTGATATGAAACAAGTTCAGTTACACAAATTGAAACGTAGCGATTTTCTATGCTATGGAAAGTGCGCACTATAATGACAGGCGTACTAACACCTTCTGCGCACTTCGGCAGCGCATTGATATCTGAGCTCCGTATCAATGTGCTGCCGAAGCGCGCAGAAGGTGTTAGTACGCCTGTCATTATAGTGCGCACTTTCCATAGCATAGAAAATCGCTACGTTTCAATTTGTGTAACTGAACTTGTTTCATATCACTGGTCATATAAACCTATGTAAACAGGAAAAACGCGGAAGAGTTTGGTCGCATCTAACTACAGCCCCAAAAAATACCATTGGCCATGCTGAGCCTAGCTACATTGCTAACAGGAGTGACAGCGCGTCTGACTGCGTCTGACTGACTGGGAGGTCGCGCAAAGCTCGGACAGGTACGGAGCAGCTCGTCTCAATTCAGATAAGAGCATATTTCATTATGGAAGTACGGTGGACTGTTCCTTTAAGTCTAAAGCTCGGAAATAGCTATTTTGACAACTGCTATAATCGCGTCAATAAATTTGCCTTTTAAAATACAGGTAAACTATCACTAGCCAGCTTGCCTTATGGAGTTCTTCCAGGCACTTACACTGGGATGTTTCCTCTTCAGATGCAGTTGTGGGCAAATTCATGTTTGCAGACAATACAGTGAACAACAGCCCCCAAGCATAACTACATCACTTGTTTACCGCAATGCATTGTGGGGGATAGCCAGGGTCGGTAGTTGACCGAGGTGGACAAAGTACTCAACTTCATTACTTAAAGTACAGATCCCACTGGTTAAATGTGACTCCGAGACCAGTGAAAGTTGTCCAGTCAAATTTTTACTGAAGTTAAAGTACTGAAGTACTTGCTTTTAAAAATACTTAAGTATTAAAAGTACATTTTCTGTCAATGCATTGTTGTATTATTGCCACAAAGCTTACAAAACCTAACACCGTTACCAAGGACAGAAATGTGAATTCAGAAAATGAACGCATGCTGTGCCGTCATGGTGGTTTAACGTTAAGCTAGCTAGCCAGTGAAACGCCACCTGACATGCTAGCAAACTCTTTTCAAAATCATATTGGGTAGCTAACGCTACTAGAAAAGAAAGATTTCTACATTCTGTTTATTTGGCAAGGTTATGCTAAAACATATATATTTCTGAAAGAATTTCAGATAAGTTAATGTTATTCATGTTAGCGTAACTCTGTTTTTACATGCTAACTAACAGTGTCCAAGTTAACTAGCTATGTGTTAACGTTAGCCGTGGACAAGGCTACGGCAACTTGGCGGGCAAATCCATAGAAAGTCATTTGATTAACCAGACTGCATAGCTATTGCAACGTTATCGCTAGCTCTAAAAGCACAGACAACTTCGTTACAAGCTTTCTCTTGGAATAAAACGTTTATATCCCTCTATATGCTTCCACAGGTTGGACGGCGAGTTTTTGTAGGCTGTGATGTGGTTTGTTTTCAGCAAACATTTAAAACGAAATGAATCTTTAATCCTTTCAGAAAACTGAAACATGGGTTCCAGGTATGGTATGGCCATGGGTGCGTGCATTCCCCAGAAGAACCGCCTCCTTCTATTCTGCCATCAACTGATCGAGTTCAAATAACGCTGCTGAGAAATCACTGAACTTGATTTTATAGTCTATGGATGTGACGTGTCTCAGTATCACCTGTGAAAAAAACCAATCGCATTTTAGAAAAGGAAAAAAACATCCGCTTTCAAAGCTGCTTCACAGTAACGAGGACCTTGATAGAAATGTAGTGGAGTGAAAAGTACAATATTTGCTTTTCAAATGTAGTGAAGTTAAAGTCAGAAGTTTCCAAAAAAAAAAAACCTCAAAGTACAGATACTCAAAGTGTACTTAAGTACAGTACTCAAATAAATGTACTTCGTTACTGTCCACCTCTGGTAGTTGAGCGATATGACGGATGTCAGATTAATTTTACATGAGAGCGATGTGAGGAGCGATTTTGCCGTGCTCTGTCGTGGAAGACAATGACATTGGTGATTTAAAGAAGTGGAGAACATGTCGAGGGTTTACAGCAGGAAAATCAGAATCCAAATCGAGCTTGGTGAGAAGCTAAGAGTCCAGACCGAGTCTACCACACTGTACAACAACATCAAATCTCAGAATGTCTTATTTCTGAAGACGTATATTGCACCAGCTAAACTTTTATTGAGAAAACAAATCTATCTGAATATTGGGAATTGGCACGGAGCAGTGCTCTCATGGGGGATTTGTGGGCGAATAACGGTCCGAGTGATAAATATGTGATTAGCTAAATAAAACTTGATATCAGGAAACATTACAAAAAAATAAACCTTTGGAAACCCACTGATCTGTCGTGTCATGCTCAGTATAAATGCATTTTCTTCAATAAATGCTGCTAGTGAGGTACACTGAACATAATACATAGCTGAAAGAGAACCCTTCGTGGTTTGGGAGTTTTATCGGTCCGACAGGCTCGTTCGGCTGCCGAGTGCTTTGGCACGTTTAGAGGTAAAGGCCGAAAAACGCGGCTTTGTTTTACAGGCTTTGGAATATCGCTAGTTTCAGACGATGAACAGTGTCGATTTGTTATAATCTTCTATAACCGAAGGCCGTTCCGCAGACCATGGAAATATTGCTGGGTCACAGTTTAAGTACGTCTTTTTCCCACCAGAGAAATGTAAGCTACAAACACTTGTCCATTTTGATTCAGTTCGAAGGTTTTCATTGCGGATTAAACTTAGGCCAAAAAAAAAAAAAAGTGTGTTTCCGGTAACCCGACCGATCGAGAATTTCCACGTCGAAATTGCCGACCGTAAAGTTTTTATTACAAATTTCCCTCGATATTTTAGTGTAAGCGGCGTTAGTTTGTCATAATTTTTTGTTTCAACGCATTCAAGTTGTGAAAGAAACGATA
The DNA here is from genome assembly GCF_027579695.1 of Neoarius graeffei. Classification (NCBI taxonomy): domain Eukaryota; kingdom Metazoa; phylum Chordata; class Actinopteri; order Siluriformes; family Ariidae; genus Neoarius; species Neoarius graeffei. Next base: position 48,809,748 of record NC_083581.1, read on the forward strand.
AAAAGTAAAATGTTTCGCCACTTCTATCAGCCCTCCAAACTGAGCCGAGCCGCCATTTTGAATCCTCATTCACGGCTGTAATGCAGATGGCTTCCTCCTCGGTATACAAGTGCACTTCCATGGCAGGGAAAAACACTACATTTTGCTGCCTATGTAGTCCCCTATTTATACAAATAGGAGTCATTCAGGATTCAGCCATGTTTTTGCTCGGTGTTTTTGCTCGACCCAAGTTCTACAGTAGGCTAGGCTAGGCCGTCTGCTTTTAATGGAAGCAGCCTAGCCTAGGACGTTATTTTCACGTTATTTCTTGATAAGGTGTTTTCACGTTATTACATGAAAATATCATGAAATAACGTGATAATTTCGTATCATGAAATTACGTGATGTTGTTATTACATGATAAATGTATTGTAAAAACGTGATAACTTTGTTAACAATATCTTTTCACGTAATTACTTGATTCTATGCCAATTTTTTTTTTTTTTGAGTGTGGCAGCAATACGCTTCCGTAGATCATAACTCGAACTCTTGCGATTATTTTTTTTTTTATTCGTTTAAAGATTTAAAACACTTATTTTATTATGATGTGTGGTATGAAGGATTCTGTGCCAAAATACTATTTTGTAAGATGTTTACTTGTGTTAATTTTTTCGAACAAAATAAAAAAAATTAAGAAAAAAAAAAAAACTTTTTCCTACCTACCGACCTTATTTTAGTATTTCATGTTACCTGAAACACACTTTTTTTTGGGGGGGGGGGGGGGGGCCTTATCCATTTCTTTCTTCTCTTCTCCTCGACTGGCAGCTGATAAAAGCTCAAATGAGGTGTTCTCTTTGTTGTGGAGACACAGTAAGGCACACAAATTTAATTTTAGGCACGGTTAAAACCGGTTAGATAGAACAATGCAGTGTTTAACAAAGGCGAAAGTAAATATAGCTGAGCCAACCCCGGGTATCGCCCATAATGCATTGCAGTAAACAATCGATGATATAGTCATGGGTTAGGGTCATTAGTGTCTCCAAACCTCAAATGTTTTGCTACAGTCTTGATTGTGTTTTTCAGCTGAATATAGCCAGGTAGCTTCATTCATTCATTCTTTAGTTTATGCAGTCATTCATCTTCAGTAAGCGCTTTACCCTGGTCAGGGATGCAGTAGAACTGGAGGCTATACCTGGGATACTGGGTGTGAAGTAGGTGAATTCGCCTTGGATGGGATGCCAGTGCATTGCAGGACAGCATGCACAGACACATTAACACATTCACGCCCAGGAGGAATGCAGCATAACCAGACCACCTACTGGCATGTTTTTGGACAGTTGAAAAAATCCATGTTAACATAGAGAGAACATAACAAAAACTCCACACAAGACTGTAAACCATGAGTAAGCTCGGAATCGAATTGTGGAGCTATAAGGCTGCAATGATTGCTTGGCAATAATTAAACAGGAAAAACTAGCCATAAGGCGAGAGGTTTTATCTGCACCACACTGAGATTACTGCATTGAAAAAGGTAGAACACAATCTTAAAATGAGGAACATCTATGGAAATCGGAGATTTAATAGCAAAAGTGTTGGTTACTTTATGTATTGAATATATTTGTTCCAGCCCTATTGAGTGCAAACTACTCTTACCCACTAAAGGTTTTTTTTTTTCTTATGTTCTGAAATCTCATGGTATTTATGATTTATAAACACTGCTGTGTATTTGCACTTGGTTGCAGGAGCCCAAAACGGACAAAGATGATGAGTACTGTCGTAAAGTGAACGAGTATCTGAACAACCCACCAATGCCGGGTTCTATGGGCAGTGGGGGCAGTGGCGGTCATGAGCTGTCTGCCCTGGGAGGTGAGGCAATGAAAAACACAACCACTGCTGCTCTTTCTCCCTCATCTTAAATAAGGAAATGAATAAACATTCATCAGATGTACAGTGATGCTTGAAAGTTTGTGAACCCTTTAGAATCGTCTATATTTCTGCATAAGTATGACCTAAAACATCATCAGATTTTCACACAAGTCCTAAAAGTAGATAAAGAGAACCCAGTTAAACAAATGAGACAAAAATATATTATACTTGGTCATTTATTTATTGAGGAAAATGATCCAATATTACATATCTGTGAGTGGCAAAAGTATGTGAACCTCTAGGATTAGCAATTAGTTTGAAGGTGAAATTAGAGTCAGGTGTTTTCAATCAATGGGATGACAATCAGGTGTGAGTGGGCACCCTGTTTTATTTAAAGAACAGGGATCTATCAAAGTCTGATCTTCACAACACATGTTTGTGGAAGTGTATCATGTCAAGGAGATTTCTGAGGACCTCAGAAAAAGCGTTGTTGATGCTCACCAGGCTGGAAAAGGTTACAAAACCATCTCTAAAGAGTTTGGACTCCACCAATCCACAGTCAGACAGATTGTGTACAAATGGAGGAAATTCAAGACCATTGTTACCCTCCCCAGGAGTGGTCAACCAACAAAGATCACTCCAAGAGCAAGGCGTGTAATAGTCGGTGAGGTCACAAAGGACCCCAGGGTAACTTCTAAGCAACTGAAGGCCTCTCTCACATTGGCTAATGTTCATGAGTCCACCATCAGGAGAACACTGAACAACAATGGTGTGCATGGCAGGGTTGTAAGGAGAAAGCCACTGCTCTCCAAAAAGAACATTGCTGCTCATCTGCAGTTTGTTAAAGATCACATGGACAAGCCAGAAGGCTATTGGAAAAATGTTTTGTGGGCGGATAAGACCAAAATAGAACTTTTTGGTTTAAATGAGAAGCGTTATATTTGGAGAAAAGAAAACACTGCATTCCAGCATAAGAACCTTATCCCATCTGTGAAACATGGTGGTGGTAGTATCATGGTTTGGGCCTGTTTTGCTGCATCTGGGCCAGGACGGCTTGCCATCCTTGATGGAACAATGAATTCTGAATTATACCAGTGAATTCTAAAGGAAAATGTCAGGACATCTGTCCATGAACGGAATTTCAAGAAAAGGTGGGTCATGCAGCAAGACAACGACCCAAAGCACACAAGTCGTTCTACCAAAGGATGATTAAAGAAGAATAAAGTTAATGTTTTGGAATGGCCAAGTCAAAGTCCTGACCTTAATCCAATCGAAATGTTATGGAAGGACCAGAAGCGAGCAGTTCATGTGAGGAAACCCACCAACATCCCAGAGTTGAAGCTGTTCTGTACGGAGGAATGGGCTAAAATTCCTCCAAGCCGGTGTGCAGGACTGATCAACAGTTACCGCAAACGTTTAGTTGCAGTTATTGCTGCACAAGGGGGTCACACCAGGTACTGAAAGCAAAGGTTCACATAGTTTTGCCACTCACAGATATGTAATATTGGATCATTTTCCTCAAAAAATAAATGACCAAGTACAATATTTTTGTCTCATTTGTTTAACTGGGTTCTCTTTATCTACTTTTAGGACTTGCGTGAATATCTGATGATGTTTTAGGTCATATTTATGCAGAAATATAGATGATTCTAAAGGGTTCACAAACTTTCAAGCACCACTGGATACTACATTATACGTATCAGGTTGGAAAGCTAGTCATTTAGTAATTCTTCTTTGTCCATGTGTACATATCATACACTGTGTGCTTGTTTCTGTGAAAATGGTGATTTGATTTGATTAGTTTGCATTCTGCCTAGGAGAGGGTGGCCTGCAAAACCTCCTGGGCAACATGAGCCATAATCAACTCATGCAGCTGATTGGCCCAACAGGACTGGGTGGGCTCGGTGAGTGAATACTCATGGGTCACTGCTATAAAATGTTTCCACATGCACAGTACAGAGCAGGTTAACGGGTCATGTAGTGTACAGATGTGAGAAAATGGTGCATAAGCACAGATCAGGAAATGGCAAGAACAAGGGACTTGTGACAAGTGTGAGAGTGAAAAGAAAATGGCATTGTCTAAGGCTACATCCACACGACAACGGCAACGAGATTTTTTTTTTTAGCGGGTAAAAAAAAATATCGCGTCCACATGGGCAATGGATCAGTAAAATATCAGGTACATATGGCAACGCAACGCTTGCTGAAAACGATGCAATACACATGCCACACCTCTACTTGCGCTGTAAGACGGTCTCATCGGAGACACCAGAACAATAGAAGAAGTAGGGCGCATGCGCATAAACCCCTTCTTCTACCCGGCGTGAAGCACTCACAGGAGCAAACACACAACAACAAGATGGCTGTACATTTTGCTTCAATAATGCGAATAAACTTGGCAGCAACTGCAGCACTGAAACTACTACTACTCTGGGGTCCGCCATTGTTGCTGTTGTTACGAATGATGCGCGCGAGAGTGCTGCTTGTTCTAGTCATGTGGTTGTGACGTCATCATAAACAAATCCGTTCTACTCATCCAGACAACTTTGCAACGGCGCCGTTGCCAGATTTTTCCACTCTGGAAACCGTTCTCAAAAAATATCGTTTTGGGGCACCCAAAACGCCGGTGCCGTGTGGACGCCAGGCCAAAACGATACATTTTATCGGATTCACCTGAACCCGTTGCCGTGTGGACAGGGCTTAAATTGCTGCTTCTAATATTGCTACTATAAATAGATGTGTAGGGTTTTTTGTTTTTTTTTTTCTTCCAAAAAAAAAAAAAAACAAATCATCTACAAAACATATTTTATTTTTTCTCTCTACTGCTATTTGGAGTACGTAATGAGAAATTTGTACGTGTAACAAAAGTAATAAGCATCGCATTGTATTTTCCATCTCCTTTGTATTATGTATCAAAATGTTTTCATATGAGTGTACATGATTTCTCTTAAAAACGATTGTGTGTGACACAGGTGGGCTCGGTGCTCTTGCAGGTCCAGGTTTGGCCAGTCTGCTGGGAAGTGGTGGTCCAGCCAGTAGCAGTTCAACTTCCAGGTTCTTATATTTTAAAGACGCCATTCACTTATTTGGCTAAAGTAGTGTTTATCTGCAATCAGAAGAACGGCATCTATACAAAGAAACCAGGTGTATTAACACGAGTCACTATTGTACTGCTACTCATCTAAAATGTTGCTCTCTTTGTACTGAACCTGCTGTAGACAGGGATGTGATTTGGGGCTGGTGAAATTATCTGAAAATTTTAGCCGGGGGTCTGGGGGCCGCAGGCCCCCAGCTGGTCCAGGGCAATGCCCTGGTGGGGGGACAAGGGAGGGCGAAGCCCCCCGAAGCTCCTGGGTTCTGGGGTTTTCTGACTTAAAAATTGTACTAAAATGGCAAGCAAACACACAAGAAAAAAATTGTCATGATTAACAAATTCAAGCCAATTTAATGGTCAACATGCAACTCTGAGCCCCTATAGTAAATTCAACTAGACCGGACAATTCCCCGGGGGAAATTGTGAGAGGATGCAGTGCGCGAAGCAATTCGGTCACGCATGTTCGCTGGCCGTGAATGTGTGACCCGCAATGATGTTTCAATGCAATGTTTTCTGTCACGTTTATAATGGGTTTCAATGAGGCCTCTCGGCTGCCCTCTTCTCAGTTTGAGGCTTGTCATTCAAAAACTGTAAATCCTATCGTTTAGGTAGACACATTGTGTGATTCAGGACAAGTTTTACTACTACTTTTGAGAAAATCATGTCTGTAGAGTGAAATTTGTGGCTGAAAACACAGTTTAAGCAAGAAAGTTTGAGCTTTTTTTTTTCAAGCCCTCTACACTCTGACTTAATGAGCTGCACTGGTGTGTAACGCAATAGACACCCATTCAAAAGCCGGATTTTCTCCCGGAACCCACATGGCGTTTGAGCCGGGACTGATCCGAAAGTGTAGAACCTAGCAGAAATGTTGAATGCCAGATCCACAGAGGAGAAGTTTTCCTACGTTTTAGAGTTTAAATCACGTCTCTAGGTGAAAGCATGCCAGAGCAGCGGACGTTTGAAAAACGTTGAAAAAGTGCTTTTTTTTCAATTAATTCCATAGAAATGAATGGGGTTTTTTTTCGAGGATTTTTTCGCGACTATGTCACGAAAAAATCATATTCTGGAGAGAAAAGTAATAGCATAGCGAGTCGGATCGAGCCGCACGTTTTGATATATTGTTTGTCTGTGTGCGACGTACAGTTGTGTGACCTGCTATGAAGCTACAATGCCATGATTTGTGTGTGTGCTTGAGACAGCCGCCCCCTCCCCTCTCTGCTCCCTTACTGAAGCCAGTCGGCATGGTGACGGGCCTGAGCAGGTTAAGACACACACACAAGATTTTGTCAGGTGTCTGCTGTATTTTGCTAAGGACCAGGCCTCGAACAATGACAAATAACTCGTCAACGAAAGAAGCTATTCACAAAATTCTTTCACAGTGAGCGCTAGAAGGGTCTCCTGAATAAATTGATGTAATTTTTTCTCTGTAGTCTTAAAAATGAGGACAGTAGACCGACTTAAAAATGACTGACTTTTCTGTCCCGTTTATAATGGGTGTCAATGAGCTAAGACACACAAGGTCTTGAATTTTGTGCTGTGTTTTACGAAGGACCAGGCCTCGAACAATGACAAATAACTCGACAACGGAAGAAGATATTCACAAAATTCTTTCATAGTGAGCGCTAGAAGGGTCTCCTGAATAAACTGATGTAATTTTTTGTCTGTAGTCTTAAAAATGAGGACAATAGACTGACTTAAAAATGACTGACTTTTCTGTCACGTTTTTAATGGGTGTAAATGAGCTAAGACACAAGGGCTGGAGTTTTCTACTGTTTTTTATGAAGGTTCAGGCCTCGAACAATGACAAATAACTCGACAACGGAAGCAGCTATTCACAAAATTCTTTCACAGTGAGCGCTAGAAGGGTCTCCTGAATAAAATGATGTATTTTTTTGTTTGTAGTCTTAAAAATAACGACACTAGAGCGATTTAAAAACGAGTGACTTTTCTCTCACGTTTATAATGGGTGTCAATGAAGCCTGTCAGCTGCCCTGTCCTCAGTTTGACGCTTGTCATTCAAAAACTGTAAATCCTATCGTTTAGGTAGACACATTGTGTGAATCAGGACAAGTTTTCCTACTACTTTTGAGAAAATCATGTCTGTAGAGTGAAATTTGTGGCTGAAAACACAGTTTAAGTGAGAAAGTTTGAGCTTTATTTTCAACCTCTCTCCACTCTAAGTTAACGAGCTTCACTGGTGTGTAACGCAATAGACACCCATTCAAAAGCCGGATTTTCTCCCAGAACCCACATGGCGGTTGAGCCGGGACTGATCCGAAAGTGTAAAACCTAGCAGAAAAGTTGAATGCCAGATCCACAGAGGAGAAGTTTTCCTACGTTTTAGAGTTTGAATCACGTCTCTAGGTGAAAGCATGCCAGAGCAGCGGATGTTTGAAAAAGTGCTTTTTTTTCCAATTAATTCCATAGAAATGAATGGGGTTTTTTTGGGACAAGTGTGACTACTACTTTTGAGAAAATTATGTCTGTAGTGTGAAATTTGTGGCTGAAAACAGTTTAAGTTTGAAATTTTGAGCATGATTTGTGTGTGTGCTTGAGACAGCAGCCCCCCTCTGCCCCGTCACTGGCCCCAATCGGCATGGTGACGGGCCTGAACAGGAGAGTTAAGAGACACACACAAGATTTTGTCAGGTGTCTGCTGTGTTTTGCTAAGGAGTAGGCCTCGAACAATCACAAATAACTCGACAACGAAAGCAGCTATTCACAAAATTCTTTCACAGTGAGCGCTAGAAGGGTCTCCTGAATAGACTGATGTAATTTTTTGTCTGTATTGTTAAAAATGAGGACGCTACAGGGAGTTAAAAACGAGTGACTTTTCAGCCACGTTTATAATGGGAGTCAATGAGGCCGCTCACCTGTGCTCTCCTCACTTTGAGGCTTCTCATTCAAAAACCGTAAATCCTATCGTTTAGGTAGACACATTGTGTGAATCAGGACAAGTTTTACTACTACTTTTGAGAAAATCATGTCTGTAGAGTGAAATTTGTGGCTGAAAACACAGTTTAAGCGAGAAAGTTTGAGCTTTTTTTTTTCAAGCTGTCTGCACTCTAAGCTTAACGACCCTCACTGGTGTGTAATGCAATAGACACCCATTCAAAAGCCGGATTTTCTCCCGGAACCCACATGGCGTTTGAGCCGGGACTGATCCGAAAGTGTAGAACCTAGCAGAAAAGTTGAATGCCACATCCACAGAGGAGAAGTTTTCCTACGTTTTAGAGTTTGAATCACGTCTCTAGGTGAAAGCATGCCAGAGCAGCGGATGTTTGAAAAAGTGCTTTTTTTTCAATTAATTCCATAGAAATGAATGGGGTTTTTTTTGGGCGATTTTTTTCGCGACTACGTCGCGAAAAAATCGCAATCTGTAGAGAAAAATAATAGCATAGCGAGTCCGATCGAGCCGCACGTTTTGATATATTGTTTGTCTGTGTGCGACGTACGGTTATTGAGTTATTCGAAATCAAAATTTGCGTAGGAGGAAGAAGAAGACGGAAGAAGAAGAAATACGTAGAAGAACAATAGTTGCAGTGCTTTGCACTGCAACCTATGGGCTCCCCTAGGGGAGCCCATAGGTTGCTGTGCTGCAGCACTGCATCCTAATGATTCTTAACTGACAAAAAGCCAAAACATGAAACCTAAAAATGTCATTCTAAATTAAATCATCTGCATTAGAATAAATAGAAAATTGTATAAGGAAAAACAAAATTTATACTTTCAATTACTGTAGAAGTTGAACATACCTAAATGTGCCTTTTCAAACAAACATGATGCAACATAAGAATTCATCCACCATTATTTATTAAACTCTATTGCTCCTGGTAGTCTCCCGGTTGCTTCTTATGTATGGCAACTTCTAATATTTGATTAAGTTACTGCACACCCCGTTTAGACAGGGTAACAGGATTGACACAAAAAATTAGTCATGCATAGACTACTTACCAAAATTGAAATTTTTAAGTAAATATTCTCAGATTCCATTCATTCTGCCATCCATATAAAAGGTGAGAATATGTAGATCCTTGGCAACAAATAATTTCAATAATAGCTTTTGGGAGCATTTATTTTTATGTGATTAATCATGGTAACAGAACTGACACAAACCTCTGGGACAGGTACAAAAATTAACAAAAAATCGAAAAATATCTTTTCTTAATGGCATTTTCAGTTTGTGACATGTCCATTGTGGTTTCCACAGTCTTGTCGTTGAACATGAAAAAGTTTCAATTCCACCTTTGTCTAACATTAAGAATCATGTCTGGGGAAAAAAAGTGTCTTTTCAGTGGAACAGCTATTTTTGCTCATTTTCGACCCTAAAATTTGCTACAAAATGCACATTTATGAACCAAAGTAGTCAAATTTTGAAATGCAAGGTAGAACTGATAATGTTTTATCATATGAGACCATAAAAAGGTTTTAGAAATCTCAAAATGTAAACAAAACACGTCCGGACAAAAAAAAAAAAAACGTTTTCTGTGAAATTGACTCATATACAGAACTGTACAGTGTTCACTCACTTGAGGATTTTCATATGCAAGAATAAAAATCACTTTTTCACTAAACAACATTCACAAAAAATGTGTCTGCAATTAATTGGGATCCACTGTTTTTATCATTCAACCACGCATCAGACCCTCGGCCAATTGAAAATGTCTTTCATGCACTTTTCTCCCTCATGAGAATTTTGAAAAGTTGGCAAGTATGTATTATTTACACTAACATTTTAATATTGAATAAGCAAATCAAAATTGTGTATAATTACCTTACATCCACGCTGTGGGAAAAGTTTTGAGCGAAAATTAAAACTAACTTCGAGTGAAAAAGGTGAAATAATCTGTGATGAAGTTGGCAGAGACTCTGAGGTAAAGTGAGAGGAGGCGGGAGGGGTCAAGCATCACTGCCACCTCACAGACTCACTTTCCCGGGTTAAACTCCCACCGCTCCCCCGCTCTCTAGCTTTTGTTTTGTTTTCACTGAGTAACCATTTTGATTTGTAAACTAGAGCCGTGATTAAACTGCTGTTTCTTCGGACGTAACTAAAACAAACTGAAATAAAAACCGCCCCTTCTTTTCTCCTCAGAAGGTTTAGCCTCCGATGCTAACCTTTTCGCCACAGCTTTCATAGCGTGCGCATGCGCATCCAGGAAGCAACAGATGGCGCGAGGCCCCGTTGCCACGGCAACCTTCGTCACTCCGTCGCACGTGCAGTGACACCATCACCACTCACAGGCTTATTATGGGGAAAGAAATGAGCTGTTTTTTTTTTTTTTTTCTTCCCCTTGTTTATTTACTTTAAAAACACACAGACACACCAAACTGATGATCAGGTGCATCTTTACGCTCGATCACGGAGGCTGCCATCTTTCAACTCTGTTTGAAGTGAGCTTACGTACAGCTATCTAACAAGCGCGTTCATTGGTTGTTACAGAGCGATGGGCCAATCCCGTACCTCGTTTCATCTCTATGACGGAATTACTGAAAGTCGGAACGAATAGGATATGAATGCGGATTTTTGAGCGAAAAATCGGAAAAAAATTTTTTTTTTTAATTTTGAGGTGAAAAAAGCGGAATTCCGCGAATTTGCAGAAAAATCACATCCCTGTGTAGAATAATCTTTTATGTTTCCAAAGCTCCCGCAGCCAGTCTGCAGCTGCCACACCCTCCTCCGGATCTGCCGCTCGTTTGAGCTCTACTCCGGCTCCCACCACCCCACTGACCCCTGCCGTGACCTCTACAGACTCTCCAACCTTGACCCCCACGACCCCAGCCTCCCAAACCTCTTCCCTGGCAGCAGGAGTGGGGAGCCCAACACAACCCATCCAGCTGAGCGACCTGCAGAGCATCTTGGCTACGATGAACGTGCCTGCCATGAGTGCAGAGGGACAGGGAGGTGAGACAGGACTTCAGACCCCATAATGGAACGTTTAGCTTGGATGCTCTTTGCATTTCTAAGCAAGATGGGTTTTCTCCCTCCTCAGTTGGTTCTCAATTACTGAACTACTAAACTTGGTGGCACGATCAGTCCTGATGAAACTCATTTGAATTAATTACAAAAATATTTAGTGATTTTTATTAATTATTGAGTTGAATTCATATCTTACTTCAACACAGGAGGCCTCGGTCCCTATTTTCTGCTTTCACATTTAATGATAGCTTTGTATTTATTTTTCCTTTTTTGTAATTACTTACATCGGGCTTTTAGTTAATTAATATTAGCTCTTAAGCGTTTCACACCCTTGTCTAGATTATGATGTAGGATTTAAAATAAAAGATCTTGGCTGTATTGCTATGAATGCATGTAATTAGTGCAGGCATCATCAGTGTTGATAAACTGCTTCACTGCTAAAAGATATATATATTTTCCCTCTCTCTCTCTCCCTGTGTAGTTGACCTGGCGAGTGTGTTGACTCCAGATATTATGGCTCCTATTTTGGTGAATCCTGATGTACAGCAGAGGCTCCTGCCATACCTGCCTTCAGGAGAGTCACTACCACAGAGTGCTGAGGAAATCCAAAACACACTCACCTCACCACAGTTTCAACAGGTAATATATACACACGCGTGCGTTTCAATGCTGTAAACTAGCCTCTTAAATAAACGGTGTGTGTGCAGGCGATGAGCATGTTCAGCAGTGCGCTAGCGTCAGGGCAGCTCGGTCCACTCATGAACCAGTTTGGACTGCCCTCAGAAGCAGTGGACGCAGCTAACAAAGGGGGTACGAGACACACACACACACACACACACACACACACACACACGAGACATAATTATCTTTATTTTGTTAATGAAACTCCCATTTAAACAAACAAAAAAACCACATTTGTGAGTTTGCGTTTGTTTTAATAATTGCTGCATGTTTGTAGATGTGGAGGCTTTTGCCAAGGCCATGGAGAACAGCAGTGGAAAGATGGAGGAGTCTGATGACGCCAAAGATAAGAAGGATGATGATGAGGATATGAGCCTGGACTAGTCAAACAAGTTAGTTTATCAATCCAGCTAGCGTCTGTTGTTAATCAACTGTCCAGATCTAAGAAGTATGCCTGTATGTTTAAATCTGATGTTGCACAATTAAAGTGTTAACTCTGAGTCTTTGAGATTTGATCAAAGTTCTGTAACCAATATGTATCAAATGGTTATTTCCTCTGTTAAAATACAATTAATTCCCCCCCAAAAAATTAAGTATCAAATAGCGTACATAGTTAAACTCCAGTGATTTATCCACGATACAGAACGAGTGCTGTAGAAGGTGCACATCTGCAGTGTGTGATATGCTTGGGGAGGGGATCTTCAGTGAATTTATAATGGCAACACACTGACTCCATTCAGCGAAACATCAAGGGAAAACCCAAATATAGCTGGTCTCTTAATCAGGAATATTGTTGATAGAAATCTCAGTAAGACATTCCCAATGCAGCAGTACAGGGTTTGGTATTCACTTAGACTGGTAATGCCCTAATCTTGTGTGTATATAGACCATACAGTACTGGTACATTGCTTGTTTATTATCACTCACACGTCTAAGTGTCTTCACACACTCTGCCTTTGTAAAAATATTCTCCACACTGGCCTCTTGAACATATACATTTGTTGAACAAAAGAATATAAATATCTGTTTCAGTTAGCTATCGCATAGGTAAACCCACCACCTGCTGATTTTGATCATTTTAGGTATTTTGGATTTGAAGGCAGAGATTGAGCTACATGGCAGGGCATCCCTGAGTGGCCACAGCTCCAGAAACGGTCCGAGGTTTGGAGAGCATGGCAGCTTGGCCGTTCACCATAGCTTTCCTTACACAGCCGTGGTACGGAGGGAGAGAGGATGGAAGAGCGGGAGCTTCCACTACATCTATTAAAACACAAGACAAAGTGTGCCAGGGAAATCAATGTAATTATACAGGATGGAGCTAAACAGGTACATGGTGCTTTAACAATCCACCCAAATAATGTACCAGGGTGTGGTCCCTTTTTCCACATTTTATAGTCTATATAGTATATCTGGAACTGAAATGGACTTAATTGGGATTATATTATGACTGGCCAAAAATAACATGTGGAAAATCAATATAATTTGAAATTTTATTTAAAATGTAAAAGTTGTTACCACTTCCCATTAGAAGTCACATAATTAGCTGAATGGAGTCGACAATTTAAAAGAGAACTGAAGGCAAATTTTTTTTTATGATCAAAATTCTATTTCTCTCATTTTATTAAATACAGGAATGCATTTTTGATCGCTATTCTGTCACTGCTATAACCCTAGGTCACAACCAGACGTACGAATTTTTTTGGCTGTGCGATTTTTGGCATTTCCCAAATCGCTGCTTTTTTTTTTTGTTCGTGGAGAAATGCCGCTTTTCCACTACCAACGCGGCTGAGTCGGGCTGAGCCGTGCCGTGCTGAGTTGGGCTGAGTCGAGGTGAGTGGGGCTGTTGGAGTTGCATTTCGACTACAACCGCGCTGAACCGTGCTGGCTGGAAGTGGGTGGACACATTGGGTGGAGTTAGCGAAAGTGGGTGGACATCACGTGATGTCGTTAGGCGGCACAAACAGTGACATCAGTGATCTTTTAAGCGGTAGTCTCATGACCCGGATAGTAAACAATAAACATGGAGTCGTTAGTGTTGCTGGTCTTGGTGCTGTGGCTTGTTGTCACCGACAACACCAACAGATACTGGCAAGAGCGTATAGATGAGGCGAGGCGCATAAGGCTTCATAATTCTCGTAATTCTTCTTCTTCCGGGTTTACGGTGTTTACAGATCCCAGCGTGCTCGCAGGGCGTGTGTGGGCATGTGAGGACACTCCTCCTCACCAATCAGTGCACAGGGGAGTGTCTGCTCACGCCCCTAGCCCCACTCGGCTCGGTTTGGCTCGCTTCAGCCCTACTCCAAAACCGTGCGAGTTTTGGGTGCTAAGTAAGGCTGAAGCGAGCTGAGTCGTGCTGCTCTGAGGTAGTTGAAACGCGAGCCGTGTCGGGCTGAAGTGAGCTGAAAAAGGGTAGTGGAAAAGGGCCAAAAGACACGTTGGCCGTAAGTTTGTCTTGCAACCTGAAAAAAATGTAAGCGCCCGTAGAGTTTGTTTGACATGACAAAGAACCTCTGCGGCCAGTCTACGGCTCGAAAATCAGCACGTCACACGCGCGCCCTCCGTGCGTTTCTTGCGTTTTGTTTTTTTTTGCACGTAGACCGGCTGTAGGAGCACGTATGGCCGGTTGTGACCGAGGCAATAGCAAGTTATGAGTGTTTTGAAATATGCTCTGTAATATATCAGTCCATATGTCAAAGCAACGGCCGTAAATGAGATTCGGTGAGACCTGCGCGAGACGTCATAGGACGGAAGTAAAATGTACAGCGGAAATCAAAGCGACCAACATCGTCAAAAGACGCGCGTGCCCTCTTTCAAATGCTGATGTGATCAAGCTGGAAGTTTTGTTTGTTTTGATAGCAATCAGGAAAGTTTGAAAAAAGTAGGCAGTAATTGTCATTTAAACTCATTTTTGTGCAATATTTCGTTTGGAAAACCGTTTTCAAAATGGTGGTGCTGACACTTCACGTTTCAAAGTCTTGTGAAGCTCGCGCAGATAAGCGACGCCTGCCGTGGACCAAAACGAACTAAATTCAACATGGTTAAAAACCGAATAGGCCGATTTAAGTATAAAAATTTAATTGCAATTAGTTGCCAATACAAGTCACGACATAAGGTTACTAAAATCAAAAACGTAATTGAATAACGTGTTAATTAAGAAATAAAGCAAGTTTAAAAATGACTTCAGTTCTCCTTTAAGTATCCTAATCAATTTCATTTTGGCTGGGAATCCCAAACTTCCCACTAAACACCATTAAATACTTTTATTACCACCACACTTGTTGGAGGAGGTTGTGTTTTCACCTTTGTTTGTCTGTTCCTAATGTAACTCAAAAAGTAGTGAACAGATTTTGCTGAAATTGAGGAAAGGTGGGCCAAGGGTCAAGAAACAAGATCGACTGTGAGCTTACTACTCACTTGCGTATACTCTCGCTTTTATCAGAATGCGCGCAATCGAAGGAATACGACACTTATTATGAACGTTGACTTCAACAAATAATTAACCCTGAAATAAGTAAGTAAAGAGCGGTGTTCTCCACAGGGATTTCAAATAGCATCCTAGTAAACTGTCGTCTTAAAATAGCGTCAAAATCCACCCTATATGTTTCATAAATGCATTCAGTCGGTAAACAGGAAGTCGATGTGCAACAGACCTGAAAACGGTATACACGGTATAGAACCCCAAGCTGAAGTTTGGTACCAAGTGGCTATGATTTGTAGTTGCTGAGGAAAACGGTGTTTCGGACGGACGGATGGACAGAGGTAAACTAGTATACCCTTCCTCTGTCGGAGCGGGGGTATAATTAATTAGATTTTGATGCAAATCCCGATTTGTGGCTTGCTGGACGTATACACTTTTTATCGAGTGCCCTTCTATTTTATTACTGGGAAGAACGGTGGAACCACAACTGGAGTTTTGCACATTTCTACACTACTATAAATCTGTTACACACATGAAGGTGGCATACCTGGCACATTGCCCAGATAGACAGTGACTTTGGCTCCATTAGATCTGCTCTGTTTGGGGCCGACTCCATATTCACTCACTGCGTCCGCACGTATCTGGATCACATTTCTCTTCTTCTCAACTACAAAATACAACCATAGCATGTACAACTGCTACAGTGGAATCCTCAAGCTCATTACTTTTCAGGACATCTACAGTAACGTTTCATTTATAGATGTGTGTACAGAGTTTTCCATTCTGTTTTAATGGTAATACTGAATGGAAATTGGTGATACTGTAATATACAGATGAAAATGCTGGTGTATTACTTACTAAATATACTGTGCCAGTTTCCATCACATAATGAGTCCTCTGGTTTGAGAGTCACTGTAAATGCTCCACTGCCACTGTTCACTAACACAACCACCTGCACAGAGAGCACCAGGTCATCATTCAGTCCAACACATTAACACGAACAACTACTTGCCTCTGCACAGGCAAGGGAAATGAACCAGCAGTGCAGATCCCATGCAGGCCTGGTGTGCTTACCTCTCCCTGGTTGAGGTAGACGCTGAGCTGCTGACTCTTCCTGACTCCAGCGTGGAGCAGAAGGCCGGAGTCCGTTACAGGCCGAACCTCTAGCTCCAGCTCCAGATCACGACCCAGAGCTAGTGACTCATCTACCACAACGGAACGTGCCATTAAATATCAATGTATTCCTGGTAAATGTTTATACTGATAACCCTGTCGATGTCGTATCAGCTGTAGGTGCAACTGGGACATGGATGAGGAAAAAATGGTTTGATGTGAAAATGATGCATGGTGCTATTCTTTCAACAGACAGGAAGTTGGTCATTATCGACTCTGATAATGAAAAAAATGCAGCTACCAAGCCCCTGAGTCATACAAAGGAAAAGCAGGAGTTCAAATCTTATATCACAGCCATCTGTGCCTGGAATCCCAGGAAAGCAAAACTGGCCCAGTTCTCTTTGTGGGACGGATGGTGTGACTCTCTGCCACTAAGTAACCTCTCAGTGCTTGATGAGTAAAATTATAGCTCATACAATTACTTATGGGGAAACCCCCCCCCCCCCGATGTGCTACTGAAAACGTCAGCATATCGAGGAATGCTGTAAATTGTTGTTACAGTCAGCTGTACTGTATATTTGACAGTCAAAGTCCTTCCCGCACGTTTGGCGGCGCCGATCTCCATTTCGTAGCCCTCAGGCTCTCGCCTATATTACATAGCTAGGGTTACAGTGGGGGGCTAGTCCTCTGGTAACCACGAGAGTTTGACTCCCCACTCGCATCTGTATTGCAGCGTGCCTTGCCAGATGGCAGTAGGCACCATTTTCATAATGGTCTTTGGTATGACCCGACCGCAAGTAGAACTCGCAATCTCCCAATCGAGAGGCGGACACGCTAACCACTAGGCCGCTCACTGATGCTTGACAGTAGAACAGGGCTTTTCAAAGTGTGGGGCATGCCCCCCCCCCCCGGGGGGCGCCAGAGTTCTTCGGGGGGGGGGCAACGTGAGGAAAAATAAACCAGAATAAGTTACTATTGCAGACATTTAGCGAACTTCAGCTAGCCTTTACCAGAGACGAAATGGATCGATTTTTAGTACCTAAAGCTACAGTGAGTGAGGAGACAGAGTCTGGGCCAAGCAAAAAAACAGACCCTCCAGGATTTCGCGATGTTGCGATTTGCAACTTCAACGCAAATTCAACCAATCCCCGCGAATTCAGGGCGGTGTTGCAATTATATCCAATCACCGCAACTTTCCCGCAAATTTGACCAATCGTTGGCGTCGTCTTGAGGTGACGTCGACCTTCCGCCTTACTTCCGTGTATACGTTCAAGAGAAGCAGCATGCGCGCAGTGTTGCCAGATTGGGCAGTTTCAAGTGCATTTTGGCGGGTTTTGAACATATTTTGGACTGGAAAACGTCAGCAGTATCTGGCAACATTGCATGATGTGCGAGTCAGTGTTTATGTAGGCTTAAATTCTGTTACTGAAAGTGTGTTATGTTTACAGTGAAGGACTGTGTGCACTTTACATTATTTTTTTTTTATTTAATACAAGAAATTAATGGATGCCAACATTTTTGCCAAAATGGTATTTTATTTTCCATTGTTTAGGCAGCTTCAGCATCATACTGTGAGATTCTGTTCAAATTGTTTTTTTTTCTTCTATGAAGCCTGAGCCATTTATTTTATTAGTTTATAATTATTGTTTAATTTAGTCTTCAGGAGAGACTGCCTGCACACAGTACTAGTATTAATAGTTTTTTTTCTTACATGAAAGCTGAGGCATTTATATTATATTTTAAGGTAACTTCATGTTGTGCTGTGAGGTTCTCTGCACTTTAACTTTTGAACCAACAGGTGCATTTGGATAAGTAAAGCCTATTTTTCTGCATTTTTGTAGTCCTGGTAATCTTTTATATTGGTAAAGTTGTTTATAGGACCATTTCTCAGTGTCTGTTTTTTTAATCAATAGTTTTTCAGTAATAACTTAATATTTAACATATCACTCAATTTTAATCACAAAGAGAGAAAATCGCAACAATTTCTCGCAACTTTCACTTCTTCCCGCAATGTAATCGCAACAAAAACCTAAAAAACACCGCAACTTTCATCACAATTTTTTGGAAACCCCCCCGCAACATCAGACATTTTAGCCCGCAACAATCACAAAAAAGGCCCGCGGAATCCTGGGGGGACTGAAAAAAGAAGGAAGTATGACCACGATTATTTAAAGTTTGGATTTTCATGGACTGGATCTGAAGATGCGCCACTGCCACAGTGTGTTGTCTGCCAAGAGGTGCTAGCTAACGATGAGATGTTTAAAATGTGTAAAACAAGATGTTTTAAAAAGCACAGATGTTTAAAATGTGAAAAATAAAAATGTGTACAACAACCATTTTTTAAAAATACAAATGGAACATTAAGTATAGCAACAACAAAAATTGTAAGGGGGGGGCGCTGTTGTTTATTTGCTCTCCGAGGGGGGGGGCTGACTCTCCCACACTTTGAAAACCCCTGCAGTAGAACATTTGTAATCGAGTTCTTTTGACCCCGTGTTTGAAAAATTCTGTATTTGACACAAGCTGACTCATGAGTCAGGAGCATGATCTGTAGGGGATCGTGTAACAGGCACATGATTTACGAAAATGCTGATGAGTGTTCCTGTGAATACTGAGAAATTTGTGTCCCAGAGCCATCTCTAGGCCTGTGTAATGTGGAGAGGTCTAAAACCTATACATACAGTAAGAACTCCCTTGGGGCCTACTGTAAAAAAAAATTCAGCAGACTTCTCTGACATATTTCATAGTTGTTGGAAAAAAAAATCTAAATAAGTATGAAAATGGCCAACTTGGCTTGTCCCACCTGCAACCTTGGTTTGAACCAAGAGTGTTATTTCTCCACTGAAAGCCAGCAGACAGGAGTACCCTCTGTGCACGTCATGGATACGAGTGCGTTTAAAGAAAATACAACTAAACTTGATGCAGCTTTTAATCATTTCGAGTGGAGCTCAGCCTAAGTAGGTGTCCTACGAACTTGCGGTCAAGTATGTGACCGTGCTGAATTCAGCTCCAGCGTTGCAACAGTTACTCAGATACAAGGTTCTCCTGCCTCATGTTATCTGGCAGGTCAACAGAACAACATCTCATACACACGATTGTGTGTACTGCTTTTGGTATGGTGTTTTTTATGCCTCCGCCACCGTAAGGTGCAGGAGGCATTATGTTTTCAGGTTGTCCGTCTGTCTGTGCGTGCGTCCGTCCCGAAACCTTGTGAACACCATATCTCCAAGGCAAATGAAAGGAATTTCACCAAACTTTCACCATTTGTGCACTTTGGGACAAACATGAACATTAGATTTTGAGGTTAAAAGGTCACAGGTCAAGATTACTGTGAGGTCAAATGTCTGTCCCCAAATTACAACTTAATAAGGTGTGTAGTCTACCCACTGACGCCGTTGGCATTGAGTTCTGTCTAGTTTTTACGTGGAGTTGAGTGTGTAAAAATTGAAGCGTACCTATTTTTACATCAACTATGTGACGGTGATTTACATCTGTGTGATTAACTGTGGTAAGTAGTCAGTATGATGAAACAAAGTGGCAGCCCATTCCCTTCACGCACATGACCCTGAGCGATAATAGGTTGATACCAATGGACATGGCAAGCCAAAAAGCCCAAAATTTGTCAACTATGTGACATCTAATTGAAAGAAGATTTAGCATTGTCAATGCTGCTGGATACTGCAGTGCAGGCTACGATTCCACCAACAATGTCTACCGGTGCTGTAGTCGAGTTACTAAACCTTGAGTTTGAGTCCCCGGTGTTCAAGTCCAAGTCATTAAAAAATTTCGAGTCGAGTCCAAGAACAAGACTCCAACCGCACCATTTGACGGTGGTTGTTTTAGCGCCATTAGCATTAGTTTGTTCCTGAACATGATGTATGAACAGGTGAATGTGCATTCTCTTTAGCAGGGAGTACAAAATATTCTGTCAGAGACGGTTGGGAGACGGATGTAAGTGTAGAAGGTGTGTTTATTAATACGAGTGAAGACGGGTAAACAATCCAGAATGGCAGGCAAAATCGTAAAACAGTGAAACGGAATAGGCCGAGCGAGGCACAAACAGGCTATCGCAGACTCGGCGGAATCAAAGATGAGAAACAGGAAATCAGGGATCAGGAAACCAAACAAGGAAATAAGGCTCGGTAATGTGTCAGCAGCACAACTCAATACTTCGCAAAGTAATTGCGTTTTCACAGTTTTTATCTAGGCGTGCTTAATCCTGTGCAGGTGCAAGTCGTTTACAGTGCGCGCGAGAGTCCACTTGGCAAGCACGCTGTCCGGAGCGCGCCCGAGAGTCTATCTGATGCACGCGCCAAGGCGCACAGGACTGAGACTCTTGCATGAAATTAGTACACAGTAAATGTAGATATAAATATCTTATGCCAAATTATTATGGCATGTTACAAAAAATAAAGAAAAAAATCCGAGTCCTCATCTCCAATTTACAAGTCCGAATGCAGTTAATGCACAAGTCATCAGTGCTCAAGTCCAAGTCAAGTCACGAGTCGGATTCGAGTCCGAGTCCTGGGCTCAAGTACTACAAGCCTGATGTCTACTGATGGAGCCAA
Source organism: Neoarius graeffei (assembly GCF_027579695.1). NCBI lineage: Eukaryota > Metazoa > Chordata > Actinopteri > Siluriformes > Ariidae > Neoarius > Neoarius graeffei. Next base: position 48,830,384 of record NC_083581.1, read on the forward strand.
ATTCAAGCCGTTTGATTTTGACTTTAAAGGAGGGGTGCACAAAAAGTAACAGGCCTAGCTTAGTTATTATTAGCATAAAGATTTTGACTATATTTAGTCCCAAATTAAAATAAAAAGTTACAAGTTGGTATTTTCTACCATTTATACAAAATACTTAAGGATTACAGCCACCAGGATTGTATTACAGGAACAGATAGTAGCTGGTTTATCTGTCTCAGAGTTGACGTCTCACAAAACGATGTACGGTATGTGATCAGTGTTGTATACTGAAAAATATAAAAGCATTTGAGTGCGGCTCTGCTGTTTGCCTTTCACTTGGGATGTGGTACTATCATTTGGCAGTATTTCTACCAAAACCCAACATACTTCATTTTTGCCAAACTGCCCACCCCAAATTTCTCAGTATTCACAGAAACACTCTGATTTTTTTTACATTTTGAGTGACTAGCTTTGACGTATTCTGGGCTCGTAAGCCTCAGTTCTACTTTAACCCTGTATCATCTGACTTAATTATTTGCTTTCGATACTCTACAAGTGTAAATAGTCTACTGTCCTTCATTTCAAACATCAGTGTCTGAATGAAATAAATCAAACAAAAGTATAATGCTTAACGCCTCGCTCGGACAGAGCTCTGTGTGCAAGGCAGCTGGAACTCCATTCGTTCCTACAGGAACCTTCAATGTGTTTACGAAACTCCTCCTTCTGGTCTTTTTCAGTCTATAATTTGCCTTGAGTATGTTGAAAATGGGGCGGCACGGTGGTGTAGTGGTTAGCGCTGTGGCCTCACAGCAAGAAGGTCCGGGTTCGAGCCCCGTGGCCGGCGAGGGCCTTTCTGTGTGGAGTTTGCATGTTCTCCCCGTGTCCGCGTGGGTTTCCTCCGGGTGCTCCGGTTTCCCCCACAGTCCAAAGACATGCAGGTTAGGTTAACTGGTGACTCTAAATTGACCGTAGGTGTGAATGTGAGTGTGAATGGTTGTCTGTGTCTATGTGTCAGCCCTGTGATGACCTGGCGACTTGTCCAGGGTGTACCCCGCCTTTCGCCCGTAGTCAGCTGGGATAGGCTCCAGCTTGCCTGCGACCCTGTAGAACAGGATAAAGCGGCTAGAGATAATGAGTATGCACAGGACGTCAGCAGTGGAAAAGTGAATTTACCATTGGGAGATAACATTGGTAACGAAGTTAGCACTGGAAAAGCGATTAGCTAACAGGGTATTTCCTTTAATTCAGCTGCTTGACTATGTTGATAGTTGTACAATTTTATAATTAAAAACAAACTAACATAGCTCTAGTTTAACACCTTGTGAATCTGAGAGATTTTATTTTGCTAAAATACACCACTTAGATCAAAGTTAAATAAAAGTCTGAGTGTTCATTAAACATATTTTGAAAAGAGAATTTGCATAACCTTCAGGCAACCTTTTGTAACCTTTTGCAATGGACAAAAGTAGCTATTCATCCATAGCTACATATGATGCGGTGGCATTTTGATTCATCTATAAAGAAATGCATTTCCTTCTATTGAACACTAGAGGGCATATTGCACATATTATACAGAATTACAGATACCAAACAAAACTGTGGCGAAATGAGGCATCAGTCAGAGTTGGGAAGTGATCTACAGGCTGCTCACCAACTGCGATGTGTCCTCCCTGGCTGGAGAAGTAGACACCTGGTTGGAGGGGCTCCTGGTAGCATGGCACCACCCCTACACTTTTAGTGGGGCTTAGCAGCACCTCGCTCACCTTCAGATCTCTGATACATCCTACAAAACCCACCTAGAGAGAGGGAGAAAGAAATAAATGAGGGGAAATAAATGAAGCATTGTGTTGGAATTAGGACATGTGTCCTCAGGACTTGATAAGACATGAATGTTTGTAACGACCGCTGCTGCTTTGTGGTCAGAGGGCAGGCCGCCGATGTAAACTGGGCCACTCAGTGCATTCTTCTCCCCAGAGGAGGACACCTTCCTGTTCTGCACATTAATGCCATCTACTATGAGACTGGCCCTTCCTCTGTCAATCTTAACAAACACCTAAACAAAGACAGAGAAAAAGCACAAAGATCATTTTTCATTAAATGTAGCAATACCTCCTCAAGCAATTTACAGTGCCTGAATAAAAGTATTCAACCCCTTGAACTTGTCCACATCTTGGTGTGGACAGGGGTCATCTTATAGGGGGCAGCCAGGGGCCCAAGGGGTCGCTGGTTAGATTTCTGGGACCGGCAAGAAAACGTGAGGGGAGTTGAGTAAATGAACAGCATCTTCCCCTCCCTCTGTATCTAAAGTTCTTCCCACGCCATGCCCTGGTCTTCCCAGACAGTCTCCTGTCCCAGTACTAACCAGGCCCTTAAGGTGCATTGGGCGGTGCCGATCTCCGCTTCTATAGCCTTCGGCCTGTCGCCTATACAGCTAGGGTTCCAGTAGGGGGCTAGTACTCTGGTAACCACAAGAGTTTGACTCCCCACTTGCATCTGTATTGCAGTGTGCCTTGTCAGATGGTAGTAGGCACCACTTTTATGACAGTCTTTGGTATGACCCGACCGCGAGTAGAACTCCCAATGCCCCAGTTGAGAGGCGGACATGTTAACCACTAGGCCAGCTCGTGGTCCTCCCTCTGTATAACCCCCAACTGCTCCCCGGGTACTGTAGCATGGCTGGCCATTGCTTTGAGTACGTGTGTGTGCTCACTGCTCACTTGTGTGTACAACCCCGATTCCAAAAAAGTTGGGACAAAGTACAAATTGTAAATAAAAATGGAATGCAATGATGTGGAAGTTTCAAAATTCCATATTTTATTCAGAATAGAACATAGATGACATATCAAATGTTTAAACTGAGAAAATGTATCATTTAAAGAGAAAAATTAGGTGATTTTAAATTTCATGACAACAACACATCTCAAAGTTGGGACAAGGCCATGTTTACCACTGTGAGACATGCCCTTTTCTCTTTACAACAGTCTGTAAACGTCTGGGGACTGAGGAGACAAGTTGCTCAAGTTGAGGGATAGGAATGTTAACCCATTCTTGTCGAATGTAGGATTCTAGTTGCTCAACTGTCTTAGGTCTTTTTTGTCGTATCTTCCGTTTTATGATGCGCCAAATGTTTTCTATGGGTGAAAGATCTGGACTGCAGGCTGGCCAGTTCAGTACCCGGACCCTTCTTCTACGCAGCCATGATGCTGTAATTGATGCAGTATGTGGTTTGGCGTTGTCATGTTGGAAAATGCAAGGTCTTCCCTGAAAGAGACGTCGTCTGGATGGGAGCATATGTTGCTCTAGAACCTGGATATACCTTTCAGCATTGATGGTGTCTTTGATGGTGCCCATGCCAGCACTAATGCAACCCCATACCATCAGAGATGCAGGCTTCTGAACTGAGCGCTGATAACAACTTGGGTCGTCCTTCTCCTCTTTAGTCCGAATGACACGGCGTCCCTGATTTCCATAAAGAACTTCAAATTTTGATTCATCTGACCACAGAACAGTTTTCCACTTTGCCACAGTCCATTTTAAATGAGCCTTGGCCCAGAGAAGACGTCTGTGCTTCTGGATCATGTTTAGAGTCGGCTTCTTCTTTGAACTATAGAGTTTTAGCTGGCAACGGCGAATGGCACGGTGAATTGTGTTCACAGATAATGTTCTCTGGAAATATTCCTGAGCCCATTTTGTGATTTCCAATACAGAAGCATGCCTGTATGTGATGCAGTGCCGTCTAAGGGCCCGAAGTATGGTTTTCCGGCCTTGACCCTTACGCACAGAGATTCTTCCAGATTCTCTGAATCTTTTGATGCTATTATGCACTGTATGAGATGTATGAGATGATATGAGATGATATGTTCAAACTCTTTGCAATTTTACACTGTCGAACTCCTTTCTGATATTGCTCCACTATTTGTTGGCGCAGAATTAGGGGGATTGGTGATCCTCTTCCCATCTTTACTTCTGAGAGCCGCTGCCACTCCAAGATGCTCTTTTTATACCCAGTCATGTTAATGACCTATTGCCAATTTGACCTAATGAGTTGCAATTTGGTCCTCCAGCTGTTCCTTTTTTGTACCTTTAACTTTTCCAGTCTCTTATTGCCCCTGTCCCAACTTTTTTGAGATGTGTTGCTGTCATGAAATTTCAAATGAGCCAATATTTGGCATGAAATTTCAAAATGTCTCACTTTTGGCATTTGATATGTTGTCTATGTTCTATTGTGAATACAATATCAGTTTTTGAGATTTGTAAATGATTGCATTCCGTTTTTATTTACAATTTGTACTTTGTCCCAACTTTTTTGGAATCGGGGTTGTACATGTGTGTGTTCACTGCTTCAGATGGGTTAAATGCAGAGGAAGAATTTCACTGCGTTCGAGTGTACATGTGACAAAGGCTTCTTCTAGTGTTACAGTCTGGAAACCCCCTCCTCCACACACACACATTGCTGTGAAACTCAAATTAGTTTTGGTGAAACCAGCTGATCTCAGAAGTCACATAATTAAATTAACAGTCCACCTGTGTGTAACTAAAGTGTCATATGACCTTCATATAAATAAATAAATAAATAAAAATCTGTCACTGGAAGGCCCCAGAGTTTGCTCGAGAGAATACCAAGGAGGTATGAAAACAAGTCTTAAAAAGTGTCAATCTGGTTTTGTCGATAAAAATATCCCAAACTTTGGACATTCTATGAAGCACTCTTAAATCCATTATTTAAAAAAATTGAAAAAAGAATATGGCACAACCATGACTTTGTCTAGAGGAGGCCATAAGCAAAATTCAGGAAGAAGGTAAAGAGGGCATTAGTCAGACAAGCAACCAAGATAATAACGTTCACCATTATGCTACCACCACCATGCTTCACTCTGGGGTTGGTATGTTTTGTCTCATACACTCACCATGTGCCAGTGGTCGTCATTATACTTGGCGCTGGTCACAATGCTGAATTTCCTCTTCCCTCCGTTGAGCAGCAACATGAGGTAGCCTTCAGACACAGAGAGTGTTAAAGTCGCCCTTCCTCTCTGTGCTGCTGCATAGAAGATGAGTCCATTGGATGAGTTCACACGAACAGCCATTGCCACGTTAGGCCTGAAGAGCCAAAATAAGAGCATTTGTTTGTGAATTTTCATGGTTTCTCAAAACACAGTGTCAAAACTAATCAAAAGTCAGTTTAAATACAGCATGAGAACGCACGTCTTGCTAAAGGCTGGAGGAACCAAATCAAAACGCATGTGGCTGTGGGCGGATCCACTGAAGTAGTGGGCATTTGCCTCTTGGACAGACAACTCCCCCTGGCAGGAACCACGGGCACTGTGGCTTTTTTGTGCTCTATGAATCTTTTTGTGCTTCCCCTAATGTACAAATGCGCGCCCGCACACACACACACACACACACACACACAAAAAAAAAAAAAAACGTAAACCAGGCAAGACAATGGGTATTATAGAAAGGACCTTGATTGAAATCCAAGTCAATTATTTACAGTACCTTGGTGTTTTTAAGTTTTGGAGCTGAGGCCAGGATCTGCTGTGCTTTCTTAGCAGCAGGACACTCCAGGTTAACATGAACATTTGCACGGGCTGGTAGCAAGTCCACCACCGTTTGAGACATTGTAGTCCTAAAGGTAATTTAAGCAGGGATATAAACCATTCATGAATAAATGAACAGATCACACATTATTCTTCTCCTGCTGTCCATCACCCAACCTCCTACCTGTTTATGAAAATGTTGCGGAGACAGCCAGTGAGGTTGGCAACGTTACTTTTCTCAGGTGTGCCCCCGAGATAGACTTCCCCGATCTGTAGCATGCTGGGAACTATCATTCTGATGTTATTGCTGGGTTCCAGCATGTCATCCATATACACACGAAGCCTGAACACACAGACAGACACATGATACAGTATTACACACAGATCCATGCAGTGAAGTTAGTGTGAGGATGTGAGCAGGCAGTGTGGTGCTTGTTGCTGTACCCATTCATATTGCTATAGAAAGCCACGTAGTGACTGTTCTCATCGTTGTAGGTCTTCTGAGTTCGGACCTCATTTTTGCCAGCCGTCACCACCACATAGCCTTCTTTCAACTGTACTTGACACACCCCACTCTGTGGAGAAAACACACACAAAATACACACAGCATAAACTTTAGATACATATCTCTTTAACAGTATCATAACGCTTGGCTTGGCAAGTTGATCTGTAAGGATGAGTACCTCAGCCTGGTGGTAGAGTAACAGTGCGTTACTTTTCTCTGTCCTGAAGCCAACACCAGCATAAAAGTTGTCTGTGATGCCTGGTAGGTTGTCCAGCTTGAGGTCCAAATAACTCTGACCATTAAAATAAGCTTCCCGAGCCACCTGCGCAGTTAACAAACCAACAGCAGAGCGACTAATGACTTCCTTCCACTGTTTCAGCACCAAGGACAGTTCTAGCTGCATGTTCTAATATTTCTGACAAATGTGATATTCCTTCCTTAATTACGCAAAATCAACAGGATAAACTGTTTGAAGAGACATTTTGTTATGGCCCTCCTGATCTCCAGAACTGATCTGGTGTAGGCAGTGTATCAAATCTGAGTGTTATAACAGATATGCCAAAAAGGATAGGAATAGGATTGGCCAAATAATGCAGAAAAATTAGAACAGAGATGTCAAGAAGAATGTGTTAATGGGGGACAGATATTACATCTGGGAGAATCAAAAACAGTTCCATACTTCTCAGATTATATAAAAGATACTGGAGGCAGTTATAGATGGCAGTGGCATTGTTAGGCCCCATCACTCAGGGCTATAGCCCCGGGTATTTTCGCCCTCAAAAAAAAGTAAGAGATTAATAGAAAACTACTGACTGAAACAGACTGGAACTTGACTTGCAGCGTCCAAAGATTGGGGTGGTGTACATAAGTGAGTGCGGCACAGTGCACATTCAAAATTTTGGTAGCCGCCAACAGAAGAAGAACATTCAGAACTGGTTGGAAGATGACTTCAAAAAAACAATCCACTATTGTTGGATTTTTCAAGATGAAAACAGATGGTAAGTCATCAACCGTAGGTGTAGTAGGCGTATCAGACGCTTGCTGGCCGTGCTGTGAAAACTGTGCATGCAGACGCTCATCTAAGTTTCCAAATATGTCATTGCTTAACTCTTGAATATTTTCTATCATGAATACTATCATGATAAAAAAATTAAATTTCTTTGGAAAGCAGAAATTATATCTCGTTGAGATCTGTTCAGTACTTTGGGAGTAATGGCAAGCTGAAGTTGATACAACAGAGTAAAAACTCTCTGCTCACGGGACGTCAGGAAACTGCCAGTGCTTTCTGAGTCACGGGAAAGCGGTCAGGCTCTCTCCCTTCTGATCGGTTTCTGACTGGATTACTCGTGAATATCAATCAGATAACTTTTATAGAGATGTTCTCTCGCTCTCACTATTTCTGATGAAGTATTCAGCAAAATTTTCCGTCAGCTAGTTTTGATGTTATGGTTCGCGGGAGACTTTGAAGTGAGTTTTCATAGCTTTACCTACTTATTTTTTTCAAATCAAACTGATTCATGTAAATCAATAACTATTTTAGAAGATAAATGTAGTTGTTTTGATGAAAAATATTGAGATTTTAGTGGTCAGAATGAGATTTAAATAAAAACACGGAAGTCAGAAACGTGAGTGTCAATTTTAATTCAATTAGATGTTATTGTTTATTGGATGTGGATCACAGTTTATGCGAGGGTCACCTTGAAAGCTGTGAATATTATAATTTATATTATTTAATATAAACACTAGTAGGCCTTACTTTTGAGAAATACAAAGGCCTACAGAGCACAAAGAGGGGATCAGAAATAATCCTTTATTTTTTTTTATTGAGTTTACCAATGTAACATTTTTACATAATTATCATAATTAATACTAATTTGCATAATTTGTTTTGATTAATTGTTTAAACTTTGTACTCAGTATACAAATATCTATGTGTCTGCCAATTTCTATGTAAATATCTTGAAAAATAAAGTTATTAAGAAAAAATATTTGATCTCATTTGTTAATGAGGCCCATTATGGACCGAGTGATCCTCATACAGAATATCACAGCAGTTTTCGAAAAATTAAGCTGTTTTTTTTCAATCTTTGATTTGTAATATCTCAAGAATGGATAAACATTCAATTCTATAAAAAGTATGTTGTTCTGCATTCAGGTCTGAATTCAATGAGAGCAGTTTCAAACAATTTGGATTGAACTTTCACCTGATATGGCTAGGTGCATATATAGAATCTATCAAGTCTGTCTGTCTGTCCGTCCCGGGAAGGGTGCTGAAATCAACTCCTCTCACAATTTTTGGAGGAATTTCATAAATCTTGGCAGGATTCTTTGTTATATGTCAGTAACACACATTTTGTAATTTCATTAAATTGGGTCGCATTTTACCAGAGTTACAGCCCTTGATTAACAAAATTATACTTTGACAATTTCATGAGAGTGTGTTTTCCTTCAAATTCCTCACAATTTTTGGACGAATTTCTCGAAGCTTGGCAAAAGGCCTTGTTATATGATGGTAATATGCATATTACGATTTAATTTAGTTTGTGAAAATTTTACCAGAGTTTTGACCCTTGATTAAATAACTTGTACTTTGACAATTTCATGAGGGTGTACGTTCTTCTGAAATCAACTCCTCTCACAATTTGTGGAGGAATTTCACCAAACTTGGCTAAAGGCTTTGTTATATGACAGTTATATGCATATTGAAATTTGTGGTTGGTAGAAGAGAGCAACTGGACTTGCTTGAAAAGTCTTGAAGACGTTTCGCCTCTCGTCTGAAAGGCATCCTCAGTTCTGTCTGTCTCTGTTCAGTGATGGTCGTTCCAGGTTGACAAAAATGAACGATCCTCTCTGGCTAAGATGTCTGCCATATCTTCACAGATATGTTTCTACGCACTTTGGGATGAGTTCCCTTCGACTGGTGCGGGAGTATGAGAGGACTTCCAGAAAACTGGCAGACGTCTTAGCCAGAGAGGATCGTTCATTTTTGTCAACCTGGAACGACCATCACTGAACAGAGACAGAACTGAGGATGCATTTCGGTCGAGAGGCGAAACGTCTTCAAGACTTTTCAAGCAAGTCCAGTTGCTCTCTTCTACCAACCACAGATTACTATGTACCTGGATGACTGAGTATCTTCACAGATACATACTGAAATTTCATTTAATTTGGGCAAATTTTACCAGAGTTACGCCCTTGAATATTTATGCCCTTGGCAATTTCATCAAGGTGTGCTTGCTTTCTGAAATCAACTTCCCTCACAATTTTTGGAGGAATTTCACGAAACTTGACAGGATTCTTTGTTATATGTTGGTAATACGCATCTTGTAATTTCACTCAATTCAGTCGCATTTTACCAGTTATGGCATAGTTGCCAGCAGAGGGGGGATATTGTGCTCTCAGAGTGCTCTTGTTTCCTAACTGCAACAGAACTCATTTAAACTTTTGGTTAGTGGTGTTCTGGCAGTGGTTCAGGTAATAAAACAGCATTATTATACAGGGCTCAAAATTCGCGGTGGTCCGGTCGCCCGAGGCGACTTAATTTTTAATTTGGCGGGTAATTCCTGTCACTAGCCAGCCCGGCTGGCTAGTTGAAAATAAAAAATACATATGAAGCGAAGATTCAGACCAGGGCTTTGAACCAGAATTTTTTTCCTATTGGTTCGTTCTGAACAGAAACGGAATTTTAACGTTTCCGGTTTTGGGTTCCACCATTAAATAGACATTCCCGAACCGGTTAGAACAAAAAAATTTCGTTCCCAGAACGGTTAATTACGTTCCCTGTCAGCTGTTTAACAAATGGCTATAAAATTATGTCTCTGTCTCATCCAGCTTAAGACAAATGTAGGCTAATTCTATTACAACCTTCATTAAATAAGACAAGAAATAATTCAAAACAATTATTATATCAAATGTTGGCGATTTGGATTCTCAGTATGTCTTCCCATCTACACAAACAGAAAAAGTGCCAAAAATGAAAGATAATTCATTTAGTGTGTTACCAAAGGCTAGTCAGGCCCTATAGAGGGCTACCGCATGACGTCACCGCGCCGCGAGATTTCGGTAGTCGCCATATTGGAAGACCAAGTACACATCTATGCAAGTACATACATTCATAAAACAAACTACACCTGAAATGTAGCCAGGGCCGGTTCTGCCCTAATCTGGACCCGGGTGCAACATCGCGCAACCCCCCCCCCCAAAAAAAAACACCAGTCTAAATCAGGACAACCATCACATAACTATAAACATTTTATATCAACTATTTTAACTAAATGGGCTATAATAAATAAGCCTGCAGGCAGCCACGGCGGGCTGCCTCAGAAAAGTAACCATTCAATGACAACTGAAAGCCTGCAGCCACGGCGGGCTGCCTCAGAAAAGTAACCATTTGTCCTACCTTAAAACTCGTTTTGCATTTTCTGCCTCCTTTTTTGTATTTTCGACCCTCCGTTTATTTTCTTTCCTTTTCTGAAAACCCGATTTGTGTCCAGACATTTTGTTCTGCTACCAACGAACTAACTCGTCAGGTCTCGTCTCTCGAGCCCGCGATGATTCCCGTGGGAAGGGCAACAATTGATACATTTTTACAAACAGCCAATAGGGAGGTTGCAACGTTCAGGCTCTTCTTTGCTCAGACACTCAGTAATTCACTTATTATCACATGGAGACGTGATAGCAGTCCACCTTCCCGATCTCTCCATTCAGTCAGCGAACGTCACACAGGAAGTGAACCCCAGCGGGTCATAGAAACTTGCGCAGGAGGAGAATGGCTTTTTTATTTGTAGGCTATGGAAACTTTGAGGAACGAAATAAAAACCGGTATTAACCGGTTACCATTATTTTTAATAAGCGTTTCTGTTCCGGAACATAAAAAATAATAAAGTTTCTGGTTTCGTTTCTGTTCCATGTGAAATAGAAAAAGTTCCCAGTTTTTGTTTTCGTTCCTTGAACCTGTAGAACCTGGAGAACCCTGTAGAAGGATAAAGCGGCTAGAGATAATGAGATGAGATGAGATGAACCGGTTCAAAGCCCTGATTCAGACGCACCATCAACTAAAGCCGCCACATATTAAGCGTGTGCCGTGTCTGTGTTAATCGATGTGTTTATCGTCAGGAAGGAAAATACCGAAGAATTCCGAATCATATCGTGTACGAGTCAGGCTGTCAGTTTTTTCACTACTGCGCATGCATATAACGCATCTCGTTGAATATCGTGGTAATCACGTGTAGTATTGGACCAGGTGGGTGGAGCACAGAAGCACGGCAGGCCAGAACTGAGTTCTCAATTAACTATTTATTGCTAGCTTTTCAGCCTTTTATCACTTCCCAGCCGGGCGCGCACACACACGTGTTCTGGTTGGGGAGAGAGAGCTCCCCTTCTCTGCTCTCCTCTCCTTTTAAAGGGTGCGGTCACTGGGGAAGACACACAAACACAGGTTAATCCCCATCAGGTGCAATGATTCCACCACCTACCTTCCTGACTCCGCCCTCCATTCACAGACCAACGCTTGGCCACGCCCCCGCTGCCACATCACGTTATCAAATTCAATAGACGTGGCCACATTATCGCCCATTTAAACACGTGTGTTTTTGTTGTTGTTTACATCTACATCTGCCAAAGCTACGTTGCGATGTGGAATTTTCTGAAAGGTGTACAGAGACCGCCAGAGACGGGGACAAAGCGACCTCGGTATGAAGAGGAGAAAAAGGCCGCCGATAAAGCGTGCGAGAAGGAGAAACGACAAAGGACTTATAAGCAAACGTGGGAGCAGGGTAGGCCTTGGCTGCGATACGATTTTTATGGAATAATTAATTTTTTTCAAGTTGATTCCTCGTCAATATGAAGCTCCTAATGCTTTCTCTCTCAAACATGGTTAAATACAGAAAGCATGTTGGACATATTTTGGGTGCTGTAGTCATGATAGTAAGTATATTTGTTTTCAATACTCTTACACCAAGTTGCCAAGTTTTCCAATATATTATTATTTGTTGATATTATATTTTGGTGCTCTGTGTTGTTCTCATTTACGTATTTAACAACAGTATCAGAATACTCGGGTCTTGAAATAAATGCACATTAGTCATGAACAATGGTAACTACTCTCTTTTGTGTTATTTTTGACAGAAGTAAAATTCATACATGAACAAATTTTGGCTAGTTGATTTTCTGTTTGGCGAGTTACTTTGGAAGGTCACTAGTCCGGCTGGCTGGTGAAAAAAAATGAATTTCGAGCCCTGTTATATACTACATTGTTGTCAGATGATGATTTTAATTATTACTCATGTGAACCCCATGCTGCAAACCACAGCATCACACACCTCCACTTGTTGTAGCAACCTTTTCAACAATGTTAACAGTATAAAGTAACAGTGTCACGAGCACCATAAAATGCTCCTAAAAGTCACCAGATGCCACCAAACGGGCTCCCTTTTTTCAAAATTTTCCAGGGGAGGGCCTCTGGACCCCCCAACCGCCCGCCTCTCCCCCTGCCTGCCTACATACTCTCCACCCAGCAGGCTGTGCAAAACTTAGGGCTTTATTTTATTTTAATCCTGGGGAGAATACTGGTATCGTATTATTAGATGGGCGTTTAATATAAGTGTATTTGTCAAGTGTGTGTGGAGAAAGTTCTCACCAGCAGGTTATCAGGACAACCGTAGCTGACACCTGAAGTATTCATGCTCTTCAGGTCGATGAAACTGCCCATGGCTTTAATGTTCCTGAAGCAGCCCTTTACAGAAACCTGGTTAGAGAATTTACTCTTCAGCCTGCACACACCCACAAAAACAAAACAAAACAAAACAAAAAAACCCCACACAATTATCTGGCATTCGACAATAAATCAAGCTTGTTCATTCTACAACTAAGATAAGGACCCCTGATTACATCATCATGAACAACTACTATGCCTAATGCTGGGCATACACTGTGCGATTTTTGGCCCGATTTTGACACGATTTTCACTCGTGCGACTATTTTGGAGATCGGGCCGAGTTTTGGCTCAATCGTGCGTCTCGGATCGTGTAGTATACACGGGGTAACGACAAGCGATTAACACCTCATGACCTCCTCCCGATCGATCGGATGAAAATCAAACCTGTTTGAAATCCTGAGCATCGCATCCAAGCATCGGATCGTATAGTGTGAGAACAGGAATCGTAAGCTGCGTGCTGTTTACCCCTGCGATTCACTCGTACAGTGTGAGCAGCAGCTGAATACCGCGATTGAAAAAAATCGCACAGTGTATGCCCAGCTTTAAATAAAACCTGAAATAAAGGTAACCTTTCTATAAACTTTGAAAACAGATTCACAGTTGAACCGTGTAAAATGAACAAACATTGGTCCTTCTCCAGAGCAGGGTTAAATCTAGCCTCATCCCGACGCTATACCCACTGCAGAGTGAGAATTCATTTACAGTATCTGTGCTTTATGTGATGAAAGTGACAGTAGACGAGACGTCAGGATCTGTGCTCACCCCTCAGGCATTTGGTCATCGGGAACACCACCCAGGAAGTAGCTTTCCGTGAAACACGGGATGTCATGGGACTCAACCTTGTATATTTGGTTCCTCTCTCTCCTCACTAGTAGCATATAAGGTTGAGGTGATGATGTAGATGAAAGTCGCACAGGAATAAGGACCTCCACCTTTACAAAGAACACAAATTACACCTCGATATTCTACACTACGCTATTTACGATACATTATCAATCAAAATATTCTTCACATTGTTCAAAGATGATTTACTTTATGTTATATTACATAGACACGAGTGCTTTACTGGGAAATACGCCACTCGTATTTTTCATATGAATTACATCCGAGACTACATGGAGAACCTCAACTGTGACATATTTTCCAATATCTTCACTCGTGAGGGAATCGATGAATTGTTTTGATAAATTTGGGTACTTTTTGTTCATGAATGTGTCTATATCTCATCTCTCTCATCTCATTATCTGTAGCCGCTTTATCCTGTTCTACAGGGTCGCAGGCAAGCTGGAGCCTATCCCAGCTGACTACGGGCGAAAGGCGGGGTACACCCTGGACAAGTCGCCAGGTCATCACAGGGCTGACACATAGACACAGACAACCATTCACACTCACATTCACACCTACGGTCAATTTAGAGTCACCAGTTAACCTAACCTGCATGTCTTTGGACTGTGGGGGAAACCGGAGCACCCGGAGGAAACCCACACGGACACGGGGAGAACATGCAAACTCCACACAGAAAGGCCCTCGCCGGCCCCGGGGCTCGAACCCGGACCTTCTTGCTGTGAGGCGACAGCGCTAACCACTACACCACCGTGCTGCCCTGTGTCTATATAATAAAAAGAAAATCACATGTTGACGAAGATATGAAGTTTATCTTCTCGTGTTGAAAAACTCGCCTTTTTCATACAAAATACATTGCGGATCTGAGTGACATATTTAAATAATATTGGCTGGCGTTGAGTAGTCTATCAGATATATTCCATTCAGTGAGCATGATGCTGAACGAGTCAAAGACGAGCAGCTGAATGGAATATATCTGATATACCATGAAAAAAAAGCCAGCCAATATTATTATTATTATTATAATACCGGTACATACACCAGAGGGGAAGTGTCAGGGCCTTCTAGGCCTTCAGAGAAGATCCAAACATATCAGCATTTCCAATGTTATATTTAATTTCTTTCATTCTTTAATTTCTTTCAAAATTTCATTATAATTATTCTCTTCTTTTTTTTTTAAGATTTTTTTTGGGGCTTTTTTCACCTTTATTGGATAGGACAGTGTAGAGACAGGACAGGAAATGAGTGGGACAGAGAGACGGGGAGGGATCGGGAAATGACCTCGGGTCGGAATCGAACCCGGGTCCCCGGACCTATGGTACGCCACCTGAGCCACAACGCCCCATAATTATTCTCTTCTAATTTTAATTCAGCCTCATTTTCTATCAAATTTGCTTCAGAAATGAAAGGGTTACTGTCCTGAAAACATGAAAATTGAGTTATCCAATGATATTTGTTTGTTTGTTGTGTCTAGGCAGAGAAGAGTTTAGAGCTGGCTCACTCACTGGTTAGGACTTCACTGCCGGGACAGAAGGCCATGGCGGTGTCTGTTTATGTAGGAATTGACAGATGAAGTGGAAGTGACAGAAAACCAATCAGATTTTGATTTATAGTGGGAAGGAGCAAAAATTTATTGCCCTGGGCCTTCTCGAAGGCCAACGCAAGCTTAACCGCGAGTCAGCGCCATCAGTACAGCAGTGAGGTCACCTTCCAGCCAGTGTAGCGTTCATCAGTAGTGTTAACGAATGCTAATAAAGCAGTCAAGCCAGTGCTATCGAGAGCAGGTAGCACAGGCTAATGACCAAGAAACTAAGATTTCTGTCTCCAGACTCTTCTTCCACACACACTCACCACAGCATATTTCACTCAGACTTAAGTATTCATTTCCCTGTGTAATTTACTGAATTGCTTTACACATCGACAGCTACACACAACAGAGTGACCTGGCAGCCTGCCGCTAATCCCTTACGAAATCCTTTGTCCTGTTGCTTTTTTGGTGTCTGGCTAAGTTTTGGCTGAGCTGAAGTCCCAGCTCTAATAGTAACGTTTCAGCACTGACACACACACACACACACACACACACACACACTCTTTTCCAGTTTTTCGATGTCTGTTGGTATTATATGTAAATATGCATGAAGAAGTTTTGGTAGCCTTTCAGGTGTTCAGCACGTCTTTCTCTTCCCCGGCGAACAAAGAAATGATTGTACGCGTGCGCAGCAGAAAACTTTCCCATTGAATATTCTCATCAGCTCCAACGTGTGACGTCATGTTGTCTTGACAACCATGCAATATCGTAACCAATATTCAACGCTCATTCTCCATTGGGTAGAGCAACGTAATACACGTAGGATAAGCGATATGCTAAGAATACTCCAGGCTATCGAACCAAATGAATGAAACCCGCTAAAAGGGAATAGAACGTGTTTTTATTCCATGGAAAAAGTGTCCTGTATGTATAATAATTCCCGATATTTCACTCTGATGACGTCTCCCAGTGTTTCCCTGCTGACTTGTCAAAATGCTGAACCAGTTCTTTTGATTAACTTGTCTATTTTTTTTGTGGATGTGTCCATATAATTAATAAATAATTCTTAATCCATAAAGATATAATAAATAATTCTTAATCCATAATAAATATAATATAATATATTATATTATATAACATATAATAAATAATTCTTAATCCATAAAGAATATGGCATAGTGGCACAAAGATATGAAGGTTATCTTCTCGTTTTGAAAATATTTTCACTCGTTCGTGTCTCTCACTCATGAAATATACATTAACCACTCGAAGATAAACTTCATATCTTCACACCATCATGTAATATCCCCTGTCTCTCTCTCTATTATATATATATATATATATACACACACACACTACTGTTCAAAAGTTTGGGGTCACCCAGACAATTTTGTGTTTTCCATGAAAAGTCACACTTTTATTTCCCACCATAAGTTGTAAAATGAATAGAAAATATAGTCAAGACATTTTTCTGGCCATTTTGAGCATTTAATCGACCCCACAAATGTGATGCTCCAGAAACTCAATCTGCTCAAAGGAAGGTCAGTTTTATAGCTTCTCTAAAGAGCTCAACTGTTTTCAGCTGTGCTAACATGATTGTACAAGGGTTTTCTAATCATCCATTAGCCTTCTGAGGCAATGAGCAAACACATTGTACCATTAGAACACTGGAGTGAGAGTTGCTGGAAATGGGCCTCTATACACCTATGGAGATATTGCACCAAAAACCAGACATTTGCAGCTAGAATAGTCATTTAGCACATTAGCAATGTATAGAGTGGATTTCTGATTAGTTTAAAGTGATCTTCATTGAAAAGAACAGTGTTTTTCTTTCAGAAATAAGGACATTTCAAAGTGACCCCAAACTTTTGAACGGTAGTGTATATATCAGGGTGCGATTTGTCAAAAAACCAGAAGGGGGGATGGGGGTTTTTTAAATCATGAAAGGTCACAAAATTAAGGTAACAATAGGCTAACAGCTCAATAACATCCGATGATATCAAATGAATAACACTAAATGAAAACGAACACTAAACCAGAGATAGTAAATTCATCTTCCTATCTCTCTGACTAAATACACGAATACTAACACAACAAAGTTCGCATTGCTTGTCGCGTTGCTGTGATGTTTCTCTCCCTCTGGATTAAATGGACAGTGACTCGAAAATCACTAAAATACATGAATACTAAATGAACAGTTTGCTCTGATGGCGCAGTTCACATTGTGCGCAGCTTTCCGATTTAAACTGTTTTTTTCTCATCCTTATACTTCCTGTTTCATGAACTGTAACGGATTTGCTTATTTAGTAATTTTAATACAGAATTTACTTTGAAATTATAATCAAACACACCAACGCCCCCCCTAAAAAAAAAAAAAAATCGGCCGTGAAAAAGGCGGCATCCGCCAAAAGGCGCGCTGTTTGCATCCCTGCAGATACATTGAAGATAATAACAATATCTTTGCGTTCTATGAGAACGCAAAGATATTGTTATTATCTACAATGTATCTATTTGCTGGGGACGTTCGTGAACATCAAAGCTGCCACTTCAGGTCATTTTGAAAGTGAGTGCAATGTAGACCATAGCAAACTGTGTCACAACATGCCTGTCATGTCAACTTTTTTTTTGGTTTGTTTGTTTTATTGACGGGGTTGTCCCTGAGGATTTTTTTTCAGCAGAGATAAAAACCAGAGGGGGGGAATGATCCCCCCCAGCAAATCGCACTATATATATATATATATATATATATATATATATGCGCAATAAATTATCTAAGTATGCAGCTAATAATTCAAAAAACTGTAAGACTTTAACATGATATAAAACTTTCACCCTTTCTTCTGTATGGACCCTTTTCACGTGACGTCACGACAAACGCGGCCGCCATTTTGGACGTGTACTACCAGTAGTTTACCACAGCCAACATTGAGGAACGGCAGCAAAGAAAGTTTTTACTTTCAGCAAGACTTCCATCATGCCACTATATTGTTGTGCACCTGGATGTAGTAACCATCAACAAACAAGGCAAGGGTTATCATTTTATCGGATCCCGACGGAGAAGATGGATAGCGGCCATAAACAGATTGGCAGCCCTCGGCATACCAACGCTTGTGTAGTGACCACTTTGTTGGAGGTAAGACGAATAAAATTAGCCAGAAAAGGCATTACATTGCTGTTAACATTCTGTGGCGGCGAGTGTGTAACCAAATAGGCTAAAATAACCCATTGTAACCTCTTTGTTCTTCTGTAGTAGCTATTGTTGACTAGCTAATGTCAACAAGTAGCTGGTATGTTACTGTAGCAATGTTTACGTTCAGTCATTTGGATGACTGTTAAAACCTTTCAGTCTCAAGTTTTTCCTTTACTGTATTTACTAGTTTACTGTAATTATGATCCGGCAGCTATTTACACCGGATCCAGTATAAATAGCTGCCGGAGCCGACGTCCGAGGTTCCGGAGCGCGCTCCGGCTTGCTCTCCCTCAAATTAAGCAGCGCGCGCCGGCTT
This sequence comes from Neoarius graeffei, assembly GCF_027579695.1. Lineage (NCBI taxonomy): Eukaryota > Metazoa > Chordata > Actinopteri > Siluriformes > Ariidae > Neoarius > Neoarius graeffei. The sequence continues at coordinate 48,848,997 of NC_083581.1, forward strand.
GCTCCCGGAGTGCTCTGGCTTGCTCTCCCTCAAATTAAGCAGCGCGCGCCGGCTTGCTCCCGGAGTGCTCCGGCCGAGGTTCCCCTCAAATTAAGCAGCGCGCGCTGGCTTGCTCCCGGAGTGCTCTGGCCGAGGTTCCCCTCAAATTAAGCAGCGCGCGCCGGCTTGCTCCCGGCGTGCTCGGGCCGAGGTTCCCCTCAAATTAAGCAGCGCGCGCCGGCTTGCTCCCGGAGTGCTCCGGCCGAGGTTCCGGAGCACACTCCGGCCGAGGTTGCCCTCAAATTAAGCGGCTTGCTCCGGAGCAAGCTGGAGCGCGCTCCGTAACCTCGGCCGGAGCACTCCTGGAGCAAGCGGGAGCGCGCTCCGTAACCTCGGACGTTGGCGTATGTGTATGGCGATGGGTTTTTAATGACATAGGTATACAGATCATGTGGGCTGAAGTCAGGTAAAGACGAGGGCTTCGTGTACTTCCGTACGTCAGTGAACAATCCTGGTGGAAGCAGGTAAACGTCGTTCTCTAAGCCTGCTAACCTCAATTTTTGCAAATACCTCTCCCTCTGCTCGCCCTGTAAATGCCCTACGTCGCTGGATAGTGAAGGTGTTTTCTGCATCTCGCTCCTTTTTCTTTTATGTTTTTCGTTTGTCGCCTTCCTCGCATTCAAACTGATTCGAGCCGAAGTCCACTACATGTCCAAAATGGCGGTCGCGTTTACGAAGGTCACGTGACTGAAAAGGGTCTATATAGACATAGTGTTCGTTCTATATAAGAATAGATTAAGTTGTTACTATGGCAGGCTACTGCCAGGAAGATACATTATATTTTTAAGAAAAAATGATACATGCTTTTAATAAATAAGTTCAAACTTTTGTAAATACAGTCTATGCATGCGATATGAAATTACAGACCACTTGCACAGATATAATGTAAAACTGACGTACAAATTTGACAGTGGCGTCACTGACAAACAGCAAGTTGGGTTCTGTGCTTGTGGGCGCCGCCTCAGTTAATGTCCCATTGAAGTTGTAGAAGAGCTTCAATTGCCCTCTGAGCACTGCCAAGCATGCAAACTTAGTCTGTGGAAAGGAGAAAGGCCACGGGAGATCACAATATTTCACAGCGGGGTTCACAATTTTACTGTTAATGCTAACATGCAAATGTCTGACCTCATTACGAAGCAGGAGCAGAATTCCATTCTGTGAGAGGAGTCTGATATCCACTCCAAAGCGAGCTTTCGCACACGAAGGCTTGGGAGTGACTTCAGCATAGCCTGTCCCGTCAAAGTAGGAGGCATCTTCTACCCACTGCTGGATCATTGCTGGCCTAGGTCTATTATAAAACACCCACATACACACAATTATACAATTACATAATATACTTCTCCTGGATACTGTATTACACAGACAAAGCATGTATTATTCACAGCCATGCCCAAGTCGTATTTAAAACACTTAATATACATTAAATATAATTAACAGTTATTCCACGAAATCAAGTTGTACATAAGCTGATAGCTATAAGTCATGTACGACGAGATTGAGTGAAATAACTGTTTTATTCTCTCCGCATTCACTGGATGTTGAGAAAGAGAGCATTTTTATTTTTTGCAAATTCGATAAATAAAAACTTTATACAAAACGTCCGACAAAATCATTTCCGCTTAATGACGAAATGACAGGAGCGATTTGTGAAAAATGCAAAAATAGTAATTCATGAAAAAAAAGATACGTTCTTACCATCAAACACTTATTCCATATTTTGTTGCTTTTTTGGGGTTTTGTTTGAGAGTAGAGTTTTTATTTCATCCTCGGTGGGTTCAGCAACACGCGCCGCCATTTGGAGTAGCCAATCAGAGCACATGATTGCTCATATCCAGTGAATGTGGATAGAATAAAAGACATCATTTTGTGGTAGTAAAATTACATCACAAATCATTCTATTAAAAATGAATCTTTAAAATAATGGCAATTACGAGTAATTGTTAAATGGACATTTTATCTGTATTTATAAAGTATTTGTAGCAGGCTTGTAGCACTCGAGTCCGACTCGTGCCCTAATTTTAAGGACTCGTGACTCGACTTGGACTTGAGCACTGATGACTCGGACTTGGACTTGCGCATTAACTGCATTCGGACTCATAAATTGGAGATGAGGACTCGGATTTTTTCTTTATTTTTTGTAACATAATCATTTTGGCATAAGATATTTATATCTACATTAATTTTGTACTAATTTCGTGCAAGAGTGTCACACCTGCGCGCCTTGGCGCGTGCATCAGATAGACTCTCGGGCGCGCTCCGGACAGCGTACACGCCAAGCGGACTCTCGCACGCACGCCGTAAACAAATCACACCTGCACAGGATTAAGGCGCAATCAGCGCACCTGTATAAAAACTGTGAAAACACACTTACTTTGCAAAGTATTGAGTTGCCTTGCTGACACGTTACCGAGCCTTATTTCCTTGTTTGGTTTCCTGAGCCCTGATTTCCTGTTTCTTGTCTGATTCTTGTCTGATTCTGCCGAGTCTACGATAGCCTCTTTCTGCCTCGCTCGACCTATTGCCAGTTTCACTATTTTACAATTTTGCCTGCTGTTCTGGATTTTATGCCGTCTTCACTTGCATTAATAAACACACCTTCTGCACTGACATCCATCTCCCAACCATCTCTGACAGAATACTTCGCACTCCCTGACAAAGAGAAGCACATTCACCTGTTCATACGTCATGTTCAGGAACAAACTAATGTTAATGGTGCTAAAACAGCCACCGTCAAATGCTGTGGTTGGAGTGTTGTTCTCGGACTCAGCTCGGATCAATAGTGGACTCAACTCGAAATATTTTTTAATGACTTGGACTTGACTCGGACTTAAACACTGGGGACTCGAGACACGTACATTAAAGTAACACGATAAACACAACCTAAATAAAAGTCAGGTGAGGATAAGCTTACGACTTTGAACGCTTCGATACCTGTACACCTTCACAGCTAGTCATGCAAATACAGATGTGCTTTGGAAACACAAAAGCATGCCATGCTGTCCAGAAAATTGGTCAAAGGTAATTACTTCACTAACACTGCGTAAAATAAAGCGCTACAATGATATTTTTGTTGAGAATTCAGCATTAGCTACGGTAGTTAGCGTTTTGCTTAGTTTGCTTATCTTATCTAGCTAGTACCAAAGACACACATGATTAAAGTTATTAGCAAACAATAATACTGGTCATGTTGGCTTACGCTTACTAAAGAATAAAAAAAAAAATTTATATGCTTTACCAAAACAACCATATTGCTTTCAGTCCTTCCACAGGACCATGCCCTCTTGTGTCCTCATTATATACAGTCATGGGAAAAAGACAGTCAAAAACACAAGAGATTGCAATATGTAGTCATTTTTTTCCAAAAAGTAAACCAACATTCAGAAACCAGGTGGGAAAATAAGTACGCCCTTTAATTCAGTAACATGTAGAACCACCTTTAGCAACAATAACTTGAAGTAAGTGTTTTCTGCAGGAGTTTATCAGTCTTTCACACTGTTTTGGAGAAACTCTGGCCCGCTCTTCTTTATAACATTGCTCAAGTTCATTGATGTTTGAGGGCATTTGTTTATGCCCAGCTGTCTTAAGATCCCACCACAGCATCTCAGTGGGGTTGAACTCTGGACTTTGACTTGGCCACTCCAACACCTTGATTATTTTCTTCTTTAGACATTCAGATGTTGATTTGTTGGTGTATTGAGGAACACTGTCCTGTTGCATGTCCCTATTTCAACCCAGCTTAATCTGCTGGACAGCTGGCCTCATTTTGTCTCAAGAATATTCGAATATAAAGAGGAGTTCAGCACTGTCTCAGTGACTGCAAGTTTCCTCAGGTCCGTTTGTCTACAAAACAAGCCCAGATCATCCTCCCTCCTCCACCACCATGATTGATAGTTGTATGAGATGCTGGTTTTCACCAAACATGGCACTGTGCATGATGACCAAACATCTCCACATCTAGATCTCCAGCAGATGCTATATTGCAAATCTAAGTTGTGCTCCAGATTCGTTTTGGAGAGAAGGGACTTTTTCTTAGCCATCCTTCCATGAAGCCTCCACTGGAATGTTCAGTCTTTTTCTGATTGTGATCTCATGAACAAACATTTAATGTGCTTGCAGAGGCTTGTAGGGCACATGATGTAGCTCTTGGATTTTTCTTTATATCTCTGAGCATTAAACGGTCTGACTTTGGACTGAATTTGTTGGGACACCCACTCCTGGGAAGATTGGCAACTTTCTTGAAGGCTCTCAGTTTGTAAACAGTCCTGCTCACTGTAGAATGGTGAATTTCAAATTATTTGGAGATGGCCTTATAACCCTTCACAGATTGACGAGCAGCAACAATTGCTTCCCTAAAGTCATGGCTGATGTTCTTCCTTCTTGGTATGATATAGATACACACCTGAATGCTCCAGAACACCAATCTGCCAAAAGTTCTGCTTTTACAGAGGTCGTTACCTCTATATGACGATTAACTAATCTTGTGCATTTCATAAGTAACACCCTGCTGCTAATTACTCTCTGAATGATTGTAGATGTAGGAAGAGTGTATTTATTTTTCCCACCTGGTTTCTGAATGATGGTTTACTTTTGGGGGAAAGTACTAAATATTGAAATCTGTTGTGGTTTTTTTGGTCACCTTTTGTTATTTAGGTGCTGATAAATAAAAAAACATTGAAGGAGACTGTACTTTCTTTTCCCCATAACTCTATGGTGCCAGTTATTGATGACTTCATTGTCAACACAACTGGGCTCTCGCCCCACTTCCATAATCTAGCATATAAAGCAAGATTATGGCATATAAAGCTGCCATAATAAAGCTAGTGAGCAGGCCATGGAGTAAGCCACGTTTTGGGTTGCTCTGCTGAATTTTATTTTAAAATTATGCTTCTAGTGCATAATACTGTCTAGAAAGGTCCAAAATGGATACTTAAAGTCACAAACATATAGGGGGAACTTTATCTGGTATATATTTTATCAACGGCAAAAAACCTGCGACAGTTTACCTACACAGGAAGAAATACGACTAACAGCAAACAAGCAAGCATGGCCAATGTTGAAACTGAACTTCTCGCCTCGCTAAAGGAAGACGTCTCCGCATTACTCGGGTCAGAACTAAAAGATGCCCTAGCTGGTGAATTCAACGTCGTGAAAAGTGAAATACAGGCTGTTGCTCTGACTTAGGGCCTCTGCATGCTCTTGCGACAAGGCTTTCACAGATAGCTTTTCGCAGACAGTTGTAATTTATCGTTGAGCGGGGAGTAATAGGCGTGCGCGATGTTATTCACCGCCACAACGCAAGGGGGCGCGAAGTCGCGAAATCGCTAGGAGTAGTTGGTGGGTGTGGTTAGTGGAGTGTTTATCCTCCGGTTACTTATAATGACTAGAACTGGAGTCGTATAGATGTACGTACTTCCTCACTTCCTCGATCAACCGCTCTTCGTGCTGCTCCATCTTCGCTCGTGTTTTTAAAAATGGCGGTCGTGAAAACAAACCAAACCGGGAAAGTAGGGAAGCGGAAGTGCGTGTACAGCGGATGTAGAGTGGACCAATCAGAGCCCTCTTGTCTGCGAGGCTCCTGCGGTGGTCACAATTTTTGGGAGGTGCACGCAGAGCGTCTGCGAAGGTGGGGGGGCTACGCAGACGCCATCTGCGACGCCATCTGCGAGGAATGCGTTGTCAGCATAAATTGGCCTTTAGACTTGCCCTGTATCCGAAGTCACTCACTCGTTCACTACTCCCTACTCACTATATAGAGAATTACTATATAGAGGACTATACAGTGAGCTCATTGATAAAATGAAAAAACACTTTCGGACACTACTCTATCGTGCTGTTATTTACGTCATTACTGTCGCACAATTAAAACGTGCCCGATCAGTCGGCTGCTGGGTTTTCAAAATAATAAAATACGTGCATGTATTTTTGTGATGAATACATATTATACTGAGTGTATTTCCCATATTAATAAATACTTTGTGTCTGCTACGTTATTGATATCAGGTGACCAGACAGGGTTTATTCAAAATAGAGTATCCCCTTCTAATATACGTAGACTACTTAATGCCCTTTATGATCCCACTCCACCCAAAGGCACAGAGGTATTAATATCACTCGATGCAGAAAAAGCCTTTGATTGGGTGGAGTGGGATTACTTTTTTTATACTTTGAGGCGTGTTGGTTTTGGCCCGAAATTTATACACTGGATTGAGACGCTCTATTTTCTACTTATGGCGGCTGTTCAGACTAACAACAACCTATCTACCTTTTTTACTCTACAGCATGGCACCAGGCAGGGATGTCCCCCATCACCTCTTCTATTCGCCCTAACAATAGAGCCGCTAACAACAGCGCTGCGCAACAGTGTTGATATTAAAGGCATAATCAGAGGAGGATTATGCCTTATTATTATTATTATAATCCAAAATAAATTCAAACTTGTGCACTCAATTCTTGTTTTTTGAAGTCATTAAAGATGTATGCTGTACAATCATTCCACCCTGGAAAAGGAACAATTCAGGGAAATCATTAACAGCCCAAAATTACCATGACATTCATGCCCACGAGGAGTGTTTGTACAGTGGTGCTTGAAAGTTTGTGAACCCTTTAGAATTTTCTATATTTCTGCATAAATATGACCTAAAACATCATCAGATTTTCACACAAGTCCTAAAAGTAGATAAAGAGAACCCAGTTAAAAAATTGAGACAAAAATATTATACTTGGTCATTTATTTATTGAGGAAAAGGAACCAATATTACATATCTGAGTGGCAAAAGTATGTGAACCTTTGTTTTCAGTATCTGGTGTGACCCCCTTGTGCAGCAATAACTGCAACTAAACGTTTGCGGTAACTGTTGATCAGTCCTGCACACCGGCTTGGAGGAATTTTTGCCCATTCCTCAATACAGAACAGCTTCAAATCTGGGATGTTGGTGGGTTTCCTCACATGAACTGCTCGCTTCAGGTCCTTCCACAACATTTCGATTGGATTAAGGTCAGGACTTTGACTTGGCCATTCCAAAACATTAACTTTATTCTTCTTTAACCATTCTTTAATAGAACGACTTGTGTGCTTAGGGTCGTTGTCTTGCTGCATGACCCACCTTCTCTTGAGATTCAGTTCATGGACAGGTGTCCTGACATTTTCCTTTAGAATTCGCTGGTATAATTCAGAATTCATTGTTCCATCAATGATGGCAAACTGTCCTGGCCCAGATGCAGCAAAACAGGCCCAAACCATGATACTACCACCACCATGTTTCACAGATGGAATAAGGTTCTTATGCTGGAATGCAGTGTTTTCCTTTGTCCAAACATAACGCTTCTCATCTAAACCAAAAAGTTCTATTTTGGTCTCATCCGTCCACAAAATTTTTCCAATAGCCTTCTGGCTTGTCCACGTGATCTTTAGCAAACTGCAGACGAGCAGCAATGTTCTTTTTGGAGAGCAGTGGCTTTCTCCTTGCAACCCTGCCATGCACACCATTGTTGTTCAGTGTTCTCCTGATGGTGGACTCATGAACATTAACATTAGCCAATGTGAGAGAGGCCTTCAGTTGCTTAGAAGTTACCCTGGGGTCCTTTGTGACCTCACTGACTATTACACGCCTTGCTCTTGGAGTGATCTTTGTTGGTCGACCACTCCTGGGGAGGGTAACAATGGTCTTGAATTTCCTCCATTTGTACACAATCTGTCTGACTGTGGATTGGTGGAGTCCAAACTCTTTAGAGATGGTTTTGTAACCTTTTCCAGCCTGATGAGCATCAACAACGCTTTTTCTGAGGTCCTCAGAAATCTCCTTTGTTCGTGCCATGATACACTTCCACAAACATGTGTTGTGAAGATCAGACTTTGATAGATCCCTGTTCTTTAAATAAAACAGGGTGCCCACTCACACCTGATTGTCATCCCATTGATTGAAAACACCTGACTTTAATTTCACCTTCAAATGAACTGCTAATCCTAGAGGTTCACATACTTTTGCCACTCACAGATATGTAATATTGGATCATTTTCCTCTATAAATAAATGACCAAGTATAATCTTTTTGTCTCATTTGTTTAACTGGGTTCTCTTTATCTACTTTTAGGACTTTCTGTGAAAATCTGATGATGTTTTAGGTCATATTTATGCAGAAATATAGAAAATTCTAAAGGGTTCACAAACTTTCAAGCACCACTGTAAACTTCTGAGCACAACTGTACATTTAAACATTGGCTTAATGATGTTATGCAGTATCTAACACTTGAAGAAATTCGGTATTCTGTACAGGGTGATAATCAAACAATTCCGCTATATCTGGCAACCTGTTCTTACATTAATTCAGAAGATGGACTCTCATGACATTGTGATGTGAGTCTTATTGTTGTCCTCCTTTTTTTATTCTTCTCCCCTGCTATTTTGTCTTCAGTTGCTTGTCTAGCTATTTTCTATTATCTACACCAGGGGTTTTCAAAGTGTGGGAGAGTCAGCCCCCCCTCAGAGAGCAAATAAACAACAGCGCCCCCCCTACAATTTTTGTTGTTGCTATACTTAATGTTCCATTCGTATTTAAAAAAATGGTTGTTGTACACATTTTTATTTTTTTCTTTTACACATTTTAAACATCTGTGCTTTTTGAAAACATCATTTTTACACATTTAAAACATATGAGCTTTATTAAAACATCTTTTTTTTTTTACACATTTTAAGCATCTGTGCTTTTTTAAAACCTCTTTTTTTTTTTTTACACATTTTAAACATCTGTGCTTTAAAAAAAAAAAAAACATCTTGTTTTACACATTTTAAACATCTCATAGCATCGTTAGCTAGCACCTCTTGGCAGACAACACACTGTGGCAGTGGAGCATCTTCAGATCCAGTCCATGAAAATCCAAACTTTAAATAATCGTGGTCATACTTCCTTCTTTTTTTGCTTGGCCCAGACTCTGTCTCCTCACTCACTGTAGCTTTAGGTACTAAAAATCGATCCATTCTGTCTCTGGCAAAGGCTAGCTGAAGTTCGCTAAATGTCCGCAATAGTAACTTATTCTGGTTTATTTTTCCTCACGTTGCGCCCCCCCCCCGAAGAACTCTGGCGCCCCCTAAGGAAGGCGCGCCCCACACTTTGAAAAGCCCTGATCTACACAATGTCAATTTATCTGCTGTGAATCTCATCTCATCTCATTATCTCTAGCCGCTTTATCCTGTTCTACAGGGTCGCAGGCAAGCTGGAGCCTATCCCAGCTGACTACGGGCGAAAGGCGGGGTACACCCTGGACAAGTCGCCAGGTCATCACAGGGCTGACACATAGACACAGACAACCATTCACACTCACATTCACACCTACGGTCAATTTAGAGTCACCGGTTAACCTAACCTGCATGTCTTTGGACTGTGGGGGAAACCGGAGCACCCGGAGGAAACCCACGCGGACACGGGGAGAACATGCAAACTCCACACAGAAAGGCCCTCGCCGGCCCCGGGGCTCGAACCCAGGACCTTCTTGCTGTGAGGCGACAGCGCTAACCACTACACCACCGTGCCGCCCTGCTGTGAATCTTTTGCTTCATTTTATGTTATGTGATTTTTATTTCGAACAGTGGTGTGATGTGGGTGGGTGGGATATGGGTTGTTATGTGTTTGTTCTGTTCCATGTGAAAATACAATAAAAAGACTTAAGACCAAAAAGAAAATAATTTTATTACCTTTGTCGGCTCTTCTCAGTTTTTGTGAATGTGTGCAATCTCCACGTCGACTGTACTCACCGTGGGCAAGGACTGTCTTCAGTGGTGTTAAGTTTAAAGCGTTCCTCAAAATTATAGAGGCTGATCACCTCCTCATTCAGACTCTCGAGCTCAATGCAGCCCTTGAAAAATGGACGCTCTGAGAGCTGCATCTGGGAAGGGGGCTGTGAAGCGATGACATGTTGCCATTATACAGCTGTAGAAGGAATCCTAAATTAACCTGAAAATATATCGGGATACAAATATACATTTTAGCTCGTGTCAAACAATACCGTGAAGCTCATGGGATAGCCACCGACGTAGAAGACTGTTTCGTCTGTTGGGAGGTTTAGAAGGCCGCGATCTCCATCTGCCTCCACAGTCTGCTTAGATGATGAGCCTTCTATAGTCATCGTCATTTGACCATACTGCAATATCCTAAACACACACACACACTCATGGGATGGATGAAAACCCATTTTCTCATATGCTGTCTCTGCTGCATGCTGATGAGAATGGTCATGATGGTGATGACGATGATGACAGAGGGAACAGTAGTGATCATGATGAAGATAATGAGTATAGGCAATCTGTCTCACCTCTCCAGAAACAGACTGCTGAATATGCCATCCAAGCGAACATTATCTGTTATCTCCGCCTGTGCAGTCTTATCACCAAGATTAAAAAGCCAGTGTAGTCTTTCGCCATCCAGAATCATCCCCATGAACTCTTTACTGGACTGTATCACACAAAAGAAGCATATTTTTACATTTACATGCTCGTTTTATACTCAGCAGTTGATGAATTTATGACAGCGTCATATATCACTCATACAGCTCAGGCCCTGGTTACACTACAGCTCGCAATGGGTTTGCAAATACGTGGCGATGAAAAATTGGTAGCATCGCCACCAATCGCACAATACATGGCAACTGGTCTGTGAGCTTTGGGAGTTGTTGTTTTTTTTTTTGGGGGGGGGGGGGGGGGGGGGTGTCTCCGCCTTGTGAGTGACCAAAAACATTGCGAAAAATTTCAATGGCGACATTTTTGTTGGCAAACTAAGCAGTGAATACTCGCAGATGGGTTTGGGAATATTTTCTGAAGCTTGGGGAACCTTCTTTAAGCCTCTTGAAATTTATTTGTCTCAAACCTATGTCCCTGATACTTGCGGGAGCCTCATCAACACAGCAGCTCGGCATAGCCTAACCTTCGCTGAGATTTAAAGTGCATTTACATTCGGGGATCCTTCGGAGTGCACTGTGTGCGCACTTGGGACTCAGTCTTACAGGAAACACCTGATGCTGATTTGAGCGCAATCAGCACGTGCATATAAGGATGCTGTTTTCACAGAGACTTTGCAAGTATTCTGTCAGGTTCTGTGCAGTAGATGGCTCTAAGTGCAGGAAGAGTGTATTAGCAGGCATGATATTTTCAAAAACACAAACAAAACCAAAAGCAGAGTCATAAATATGGCTAGAAACAAACGTGACAGTGATAATGATAATACTTCGCAAAGCCTCGGTGTCCTTATATGGCCATGCTGATCATGCTCAAATCAACATCTGGTGTTTCCCATAATGACCGGGTCCTGTGAGTGACCGTGACCGCTCGAGTGCACAAAGGCATGACAGTTAAGTGTTCGCCTGCTGTGTGACCACAACATTTAGCTCACCTGTATATCGCCATGCATCGTCACCAGAATGCCTCATTATCATCAATAGCCCATCGCAAAGCATCGTGAGCTGTAGTGGGACCGTAGCTTAACACACACACAGCAGCATCATACTTTCTACGGTGCAACATCTTCATAGATGAAGACGTTAAATGACATACCAGAACTCAATTACTAAAATTCTTAAGCTGCTTCATTACCAAACCTGCGAAAATAACATTGAAAATATATTTTAAAACAGGATTTCTTGTGGATTCCTACCCTGTCTTTATTTATTATAAGATAATTAATGTATGCAAACTAGTTATGACATGGTAAAGCAATACCAATTTTGCTCTTATCATCTATCGCAATGAAAATTCACACCACAATGTAACAAACATAATGACTGCGTTCATGTTACTGATGTACAGTGGTGCTTGAAAGTTTGTGAACCCTTTAGAATTGTCTATATTTCTGCATAAGTATGACCTAAAACATCATCAGATTTTCACACAAGTCCTAAAAGTAGATAAAGAGAACCCAGTTAAACAAATGAGACAAAAATATTATACTTGGTCATTTATTCATTGAGGAAAATGATCCAATATTACATATCTGTGAGTGGCAAAAGTATGTGAACCTCTAGGATTAGCGGTTAATTTGAAGGTGAAATTAAAGTCAGGTGTTTTCAATCAATGGGATGACAATCAGGTGTGAGTGGGCACCCTGTTTTATTTAAAGAACAGGGATCTATCAAAGTCTGATCTTCACAACACATGTTTCTGGAAGTGTATCATGGCATGAACAAAAGAGATTTCTGAGGACCTCAGAAAAAGTGTTGTTGATGGTCATCAGGTTGGAAAAGGTTACAAAACCATCTCTAAAGAGTTTGGACTCTACCAATCCACAGTCAGACAGATTGTGTACAAATGGAGGAAATTCAAGACCATTGTTACCCTCCCCAGGAGTGGTCGACCAACAAAGATCACTCCAAGAGCAAGGCGTGTAATAGTCGTCGAGGTCACAAAGGACCCCAGGGTAAATTCTAAGCAACTGAAGGCCTCTCTCACATTGGCTAATGTTAATGTTCATGAGTCCACCATCAGGAGAACACTGAACAACAATGCTGTGCATGGCAGGGTTGCAAGGAGAAAGCCACTGCTCTCCAAAAAGAACATTGCTGCTCGTCTGCAGTTTGCTAAAGATCATGTGGACAAGCCAGAAGACTATTGGAAAAATGTTTTGTGGACGGATGAGAGCAGAATAGAACTTTTTGGTTTAAATGAGAAGCGTTATGTTTAGAGAAAGGAAAACACTGCATTCCAGCATAAGAACCTTATCTCATCTGTGAAACATGGTGGTGGTAGTATCATGGTTTGGGCCTGTTTTGCTGCATCTGGGCCAGGACGGCTTGCCATCACTGATGGAACAATGAATTCTGAATTATATCAGCAGATTCTAAAGGAAAATGTCAGGACATCTGTCCATGAACTGAATCTCAAGAGAAGGTGGGTCATGCAGCAAGACAACGACCCTAAGCACACAAGTCGTTCTACCAAAGAATGGTTAAAGAAGAATAAAGTTAATGTTTTGGAATGGCCAAGTCAAAGTCCTGACCTTAATCCAATCGAAATGTTGTGGAAGGACCTGAAGCGAGCAGTTCATGTGAGGAAACCCACCAACATCCCAGAGTTGAAGCTGTTCTGTACGGAGGAACGGGCTAAAATTCCTCCAAGCCGGTGTGCAGGACTGATCAACAGTTACCGGAAATGTTTAGTTGCAGTTATTGCTGCACAAGGGGGTCATACCAGATACTGAAAACAAAGGTTCACATACTTTTGCCACTCACAGATATGTAATATTGGATCATTTTCCTCAATAAATAAATGAACAAGTATAATATTTTTGTCTCATTTGTTTACCTGGGTTCTCTTTATCTAGGACTCTTTATTTAGGACTTATGTGAAAATCTGATGATGTTTTAGGTCATATTTATGCAGAAATATAGAAAATTCTTAAGGGTTCACAAACTTTCAAGCACCACTGTATATGGCTGATGCTTGGATGATAGCGGTCTGTGGTACAGCCTCTGTTCAGAGCAACATCTGTTTGTCAACTCCATTTTGATCAAAGTACTGATAGTTTTCATTATGCTATATTATCTTTACCAGATGAATCATGAGAAAATGTTACTAAATCCAAAAGCGCTTATAATAGGAATTTGAGTAACAAGAACATATTGAAGTCTCACCTCTTCAGGCTGCACCTCACCCCTGCTTCCCTGCCCACTGCGTAACTGAGTATCGGTCTTGACCAACCCAGGCTGTGTCCTGTCTAGCCTGGGGTTAGCCGTCGGAGTTTGATTTTTCTCCATTTAGCTGTAATTTGTCGGTACATTTGTATGGTTGGTTTGTTTTCTTGGCTGTTTGCTGAATGTTGGTACTTCAACAGGATACACTTGTGCTGTGTCCAAATTTACTCACGCAGTCATTCAATACTCCTTACTCACTATCTAGGGAATTCTATATACTGTACGTAGAGGACTATATAGTGAGCTCATTGTTAAAATTAAAAAACACTTTCGGACACTACTCCGTCGCGCTGGTATTTACATCATTTACTGTCGCACAATTAAAACGTGCCCGATCAGTCGGCTGGTGGGTTTTCAAAATAATAAATACGTGCATGTATTTTTGTGATAAATCCATATTATACTGAGCGTATTTCCCAGATTAATAAATACAAAGTACTTTGTGTCTGCTGCATCTTTCAGTTCTTTCAAATCAAGGCTGAATACTTTCTTCTTTGCCGCTGCATTTTATTAAATCAAATTTGAGGCTTTTGATTAATTCCTCGCTCGGCACTGGAACTTTTATTCTTGTATTTTATGTCTTATTAGATTTTAGCTTATTTTCTATTCCCTTCCTATTTTTAATTGTACTTGAATGTCCGTTTATAATGCGTTTCTTCCTCCGTCCATTCACTACAATATTATTGCCATTTTCACGCCACAACTAATAAATTTGTCTCGTACCCGTTGTCATTAGGAAAAACAAACTATGGCTATACTCAATCTAAAATACTTAACGGTCCTTATGAAACAGCTTTTACAGCTCTGTGAAAATGCACGACCGCAATGCTCGATGGTATATACTGCTTGGTTAGTGACCGTCGGTTGTACATTACTTTTCACAGTGCATTGTGGGATACTATGAGTCCACTATATAGGGTGTAATAATTCTCACTATACATTCAGACAGCACTACAAAATGGCGAACTCACTATATAGTCCACTATATAGTGAGTAGGGAGTGATTTCAGGCATAGGGTCGGTGTTATTCTGTCACTTGTTCAGTTGGTACGAGAACTTGCTTGTCTAGAAGTTCAGCACTTCTTGTACCTGACTTTTGCACCTGCTGTATGTCGCTCTGGATAAAAGTACGTCTGCTTAAATGCCATGTAATGTAATGTAACAAGAGTCTTAAATATCAGGGTTTAGGTGTATTTTCCTATATTTTAGTCACGGCATGCCTTCATGCTCATATCTACACATGACGAGAGAAAGGGACTTACATTTTTGTTGCCCAGGTAGAAGACAAACTGTCTGTTGGCAGCTTGGCGCTTTTTGCGTGTCTCTTTGGAGAGAGTGATGTGGAACTTGAGGGAGGTGTAGGCAGCCAGATCAGCCAGATTACTGGGAGTCCTCACCTGCACCGCCGAATTCCCATTAAACTTCATCGACACACTGACCTGATAAAAACAATGACAAGGGAAAATATATAGTCATAAGCCATGACTGTTTGTGCATCAATGATTATTAAGTCTGAAATTTTAAATGAAGCTTGGCGTACCCTGCTGGCAGCTTTTCGGGCCTCAGCAATGAGCTCACGGATTCTCAGGATGTTCTCAGAAATGTTGGACATCTGCATGGAGTGATTCTGCAAGCGATCCAGCCTCTTCATCAACAGTGGAATGGTCTCACTGAGTGCTCCCACTGCACATAACACACGTTTGTCATACTGTCCTTCCACTGACATAATTACTAATGCTTACACTAAACCGAACCCTAACCTTGACGTCAGTAATCAAAGGTAAATAGTTCAGCCCATTTCAGGCCCTCACTAACCTGAGCTGTTGGCCTGGCTGAGTGCATCACTGAAGTCAACATTAGTGGTGTTGGATGATGCGTATGTTCTGTGCCACTCCTCCAGCTGTTGTTTTATCGGAGCCAGCTTCCCCAGCACATCAGCCACAGTGCTGTTAGCCGCCTCCACAGCTGTTTTAGCAACCAATATCTCATTTGATGTGTTCTCTACACACACACACACACACACACACACACACACACACACACACCAGAATGTCAAGGATGTAATAGCTCATCTGGCCTGCCATCAAAACAACCATGACTGCTAAAACATCAACCAGAACTGAAATGTGACAATGTGAGAGAGGATCAACCTCCACGACAAATTGTTCACAACAGGAAAATCAACAAAGGACTACATTTTATTCCCCAAGGGAAGATCGACCCAAAACATCAATCAGAACTGAAATCGGATGATAAACAAGAGAGGAGATACAATTCTGGTCAGAAGAAAGTGTATTAAGTTGACCTAATTATTAATCTGTTAGCAAACAAGAGTGCTCTGAGAGCACAATATCCCCCCTCCACTGGCAACTCGGCCATAACTCTGGTAAAATATGACTGAATTGAACGAAATTACAATACGCATATTACCGACATATAACAAAGAATCCTGTCAAGTTTCGTGAAATTCCTCCAAAAATTGTGAGAGGAGTTGATTTCAGAAGGTGAGCACCCTTCCCGGGATGGACGGACGGACATCGCCACGACATAATCCCCCTTCGGGCCTTTCGGCCAGCGGGGAATAAAAATTGTGAGGGAAGTTGATTTCAGAAAGCAAGGACACCTTGATGAAATTGCCAAAGTACAAGTTTGTTAATAATCAAGGGTGTAACTCTGGTAAAATTTGCCCAAATTAAACGAAATTTCAATCTGCGTATAACTGTCATATAACAAAGCCTTTTGCCAAGATTGGTGAAATTCCTCCACAAATTGTGAGAGGAGTTGATTTCAGAAGAACGTACACCCTCATGAAATTGTCAAAGTACAAATTATTTAATCAAGGGTCAAAACTCTGGTAAAATTTTCACAAACGAAATTAAATCCTAATATGTGTATTACAGTCATATAACAAGGCCTTTTGCCAAGCTTCGAGAAATTTGTCCAAAATCTGTGAGAGGAGTTGATTTCAGAAGGAAAACACACTCTCATGAAATTGTCAAAGTATAATTTTGTTAATCAAGGGCTGTAACTCTGGTAAAATGCAACCCAATTTAACGAAATTATGCGTATTAGTGACATATAACAATGCCTCTTGTCAAGTTTCTTGAAATTCCTCCAACAATTGTGAGAGGAGTTGATTTCAGAAGGTGAGTACCCTTCCCGAGACAGACGGATGGGCATCGCTACGACATAATCCCCCTTCGGGCTTTTCGGCCAGCGGGTGGTAAAAATTGACAATACAATGACCAAGTTTTGTGCAGAAGGTCTAGTTCTTTCAAATAAAACAATCAGAACTGAAACCCATTGAGAACTGAGGGAGGAGACACGATTTAACTGGAAATAAACTAAGTTGTAAACAAATTGTTTACAACATACAAATAACCAAGTATTGTTCCCCGAAGGAAGCTCTACCCAAAACATCGATCAGACCTGGAATCAGGTGAGAACTGTGAGAGGAGATACAATGCTAATGAGAAGTCCCAAAATTCGTGAAGTTGACCTAATTAGCAGTTTGTTAGCAAAAATTTGACAAAACAACAACCAAATTTTGTGCGGAGTGATGAGTTCTTTCAAACAAAACAATCCGAACAGAAATTCGTGGAGAACTGACGGAGGAGATACGATTTAACTGAATTGTGAACGACAGATGCCACGCCATGGCAACAGCCCATCGTTCTTATAGCCAGATGAGCTAAATATTACTGCTTTATGTAAATGTTTCATTTAAGGTTTTTCAAATAACTCAGCAGTGTCCAGTTTTGTCTAAAACACAAATCGCTGAGAAAGTCAAATCGCTGACCTTTGGTAAAGTTGAGGGAATTCTGCACAGCTGCCAGATCCTTCAGCAGCTCGTTCTTTTTCACTTCTGCCTCCTGCAGCCGCTTCTTAATATCCTGCAGCTGAGGATTCACCACTGCACAATTCAAGTCACAATAAACTTGTCAGTAAACACTTGTATAGTTTATGGTAATATGCCAACATTCCACAATGCCATATATATGTGTATGTGTGTGTTTGTGTGTGTGTCAGTCACGCCATGGGATTTTTGTACCAGATGCTCTGTGTACAGAATGTGTAGAAACGGCATTTAAAAGTGCACAATATTTTGCACCGTTTTCACTGGCTGATCCAGTAACTATCAACAAATAATCACCTCAATAAGCGCTGTACGGGATATATTTACCACTTTTAACATCATCCACGACTGTGTTGGACTGAGGCTGGTTCTAGAGGACTTGAGACAGGGACTCGTTTTAAATGACTACCGTGTAGTTAGTGTCCAGAATCGGAAATGAGTAAACACTCGACAGCGTCCATTTACAGTGGGGCAAAAAAGTATTTAGTCAGTCACCAATTGTGCAAGTTCTCCCACTTAAAAAGATGAGAGAGGCCTGTAATTTTCATCATAGGTATACCTCAACTATGAGAGACAGAATGAGGAAAAAAAATCCAGAAAATCACATTGTCTGATTTTTAAAGAATTTATTTGCAAATTATGGTGGAAAATAAGTATTTGGTCAATAACAAAAGTTCATCTCAATACTTTGTTATATACCCTTTGTTGGCAATGACAGAGGTCAAACGTTTTCTGTAAGTCTTCACAAGGTTTTCACACACTGTTGCTGGTATTTTGGCCCATTCCTCCATGCAGATCTCCTCTAGAGCAGTGATGTTTTGGGGCTGTCGCTGGGCAACATGGACTTTCAACTCCCTCCAAAGATTTTCTATGGGGTTGAGATCGGGAGACTGGCTAGGCCACTCCAGGACCTCGAAATGCTTCTTATGAAGCCACTCCTTCGTTGCCCGGGCGGTGTGTTTGGGATCATTGTCATGCTGAAAGACCCAGCCACGTTTCATCTTCAATGCCCTTGCTGATGGAAGGAAGTTTTCACTCAAAATCTCACGATACATGGCCCCATTCATTCTTTCCTTTACACAGATCAGTCGTCCTGGTCCCTTTGCAGAAAAACAGCCCCAAAGCATGATGTTTCCACCCCCATGCTTCACAGTAGGTATGGTGTTCTTTGGATGCAACTCAGCATTCTTTCTCCTCCAAACACGACAAGTTGAGTTTTTACCAAAAAGTTCTATTTTGGTTTCATCTGACCATCTGACATTCTCCCAATCCTCTTCTGGATCATCCAAATGCTCTCTAGCAAACTTCAGACGGGCCTGGACATGTACTGGCTTAAGCAGGGGGACACGTCTGGCACTGCAGGATTTGAGTCCCTGGCGGCGTAGTGTGTTACTGATGGTAGCCTTTGTTACTTTGGTCCCAGCTCTCTGCAGGTCATTCACTAGGTCCCCCTGTGTGGTTCTGGGATTTTTGCTCACTGTTCTTGTGATCATTTTGACCCCACAGGGTGAGATCTTGCATGGAGCCCCAGATCGAGGGAGATTATCAGTGGTCTTGTATGTCTTCCATTTTCTAATAATTGCTCCCACAGTTGATTTCTTCACACCAAGCTGCTTACCTACTGCAGATTCAGTCTTCCCAGCCTGGTGCAGGTCTACAATTTTATTTCTGGTGTCCTTTGACAGCTCTTTGGTCTTGGCCATAGTGGAGTTTGGAGTGTGTGACTGTTTGAGGTTGTGGACAGGTGTCTTTTATACTGATAACGAGTTCAAACAGGTGCCATTAATACAGGTAACGGGTGGAGGACAGAGGAGCCTCTTAAAGAAGAAGTTACAGGTCTGTGAGAGCCAGAAATCTTGCTTGTTTGTAAGTGACCAAATACTTATTTTACCAAGGAATTTACCAATTAATTCATTAAAAATCCTACAATGTGATTTCCTGGATTCTTTCCCCCCATTCTGTCTCTCATAGTTGAAGTGTACCTATGATGAAAATTACAGGCCTCTTTCATCTTTTTAAGTGGGAGAACTTGCACAATTGGTGGCTGACTAAATACTTTTTTGCCCCATTGTATTGTACATGTACTGACTGATTCTGAGTCCTGGTCTCCATGTTTTCAACACTTCAAGTTCAGCGGTTAGAAAGAATAAAAACACATTTTATGACTATCAACAACAGTTCTAGCTTTGTTGGAAACACTTTATACAGGTTAAAATTGGTCCCATGTTAGAAACAGAGTATTAGTAACTAATATCACATAATTGGCACAGGGCCAAAAATGAATTTGGCACAGCACCAACCAATCAATGAGGCATCAAATTAAAATAACCTACAACTGTTTTGCAAATCCATAGTCAAAGTGTGTTTTGTCATTCTGGTCCAAAAATACACTTTAGACCTAGCTGAAACATCATGGACATTTTGAAGGCTTTCTGCCTGGAAAATGGACCATTTTGGGTTGCGCGCACATGATTTCATGTCAGATTTACAGTAACCTCCCTCAGTCCAATTTCACTTTGGTTTGTATTTCCTGCATACGGAGCCTTGGCAGTGTAATGCAGCAGGTATAACTCAAAATCCATAATCTGAGCATCTGGTATGAAAATCTAGTGGACTGACACATATGTAAAGAGAACTGTGACTCCGAAACATTAATCTCTGTCTCAGTGCTGATTATTGTGCGATAAACTCGACAGCATCAACATGTTTAAGCTTAAAAGTCTCAAATTTCAATCTGGAATGTGCTGCAGCTACAATGCTCACATTTCCAGTTCCATTGATATACAGACGAGTAACAAATTAAAGGTAAAATAACTCGACTCTAATCTTCTGACTGGTCACGTTTATCCTGTGAAGAAGTATTTGTAATCTGATGAGAGAAGTCTCTTCCAGCATGACAATGGGCCTCATTAACCCTCTGGGGTCTGAGGGTATTTTCTGGCATTTTAATGATTTTGGTATGCTCTGATCTTGTTGTCAGTTTCAACAAAGCAGTATTTTCAAAGTCATATGACTTTTCTGTATTTAGCACAAGGTCAGCTACAATAATATCAATGTAGTATGTATGTCATAATTGTACTTTAAAAAAATAACAGATAAATGAAGATGTTGTAAAAAGCAGTTTTAGAACTGTGCTGGAATGCGTGAAAAACATAACCTTACCCATTGTGACGAACCGTTTTGGTCACTTGAGGTGATTCTGTTCAGTCTTAGGAATGGATCAAACACAAAAACTTAAATCTGCTCCATTGATTTGGACAATTAACTGGCCATCAAAAAATGTATGTCATTGTTTTGGGATAAAGGGTTGGCAGTGGGAGGGGTATTAGGGTGGTCCCCAAATTTTTTTTTTAGGATTTTGTTATGACCACCTTACCTTTTTTTTACATTGCCTAAAAGAAGTTATTGTGCGAAATTTGGTTAAGATTGAACAATGTTTAGAGGTACCACAAAGCCATTAAATTTTTCACTCAAGACACAATATAAAATAATGTGGCTTATTAACTGTTTCATATTAATACAAACAATACAGTAATATAACTTCCTGTGTTCAAAGTAACAATAGCTATTACTTGTCTGTGATTTTCTAAACCCTTCGGTATTCTGGTATCTTGTGGAGATAAAAGAACACACTAAGGACTTCCCTAGCAGAAGGAAGCTTTCTCCCAGACAGTTCCTTGGAAGTGGGACCAATTAACCAAACATAATTGTCCTTTCTGGTGTTGTGCTTTGCACCACCGGTACTACTTGTATTACTGTTGCTAGCCATGTGAAAAACATAGAAAGAAAAACATTCACAACTTCATCAGCATATTACGATCAGTGCTCATTGTTTAAGAACCCCTTAGTGCATGAAAGTTAACCTTCTATCAGTCTATAAACTCTTCCTGCCTCTTCTTTTTCATAGAAGTGGCATATTCCCTCTAGAACTGTGACTTTTTGGGGGTTTGGGCTTCTCTGCAACAGTCTACGCACCAACTAATGTTAATGGCTTAACCCGATTTGCAACCTCGTGTGGCACCTCTAAATATTAACCAATTTTTCTGAAATGTTGCTTGTTGCCTTCCTTTAGCCTATGTAAAAAAATGGTAAGGTGGTCGGAATGTTTTGGTAAAAAAAAAATTTTCCCATACATTTCGGGACCACCCTAAGGGGTATTCAATGAGAAGAGTAAAAAAAATTCCATTCCATTCAATAAGAAGAGTAAAAAAATTCCATTCCATTCAATGAGAAGAGTGAAAACCTCTTCCACTGCCAACTCTTAATCCCATCAGGTCAAGTGACCAAAACGGTTCATCACAATGGGTAAGGTCATGTCTTTCACAGTGATGGGAATAACGGCGTTAGAAATAAACGGCGTTACTAACGGCGTTACTTTTTTTAGTAACGAGTAATCTAACTAATTACTTTTTACATCGTTATAACGCCGTTCCCGTTACTTACAATAAAATACTATGCGTTACTTTATTAAAGCTGTTTTCATCTGGCACGCTGCTCGTTCAGCCTTTCTTTACTCTGCTTTAGTGTGGGGCGGGGAGATGCGAGACAACGGCATAGTCAGCCAATCAGAGTAGATTTGGACAACATACGTAGGTAGGCCACGCCTACTGCACTACTGCGCACTCTTTCAATCGGAAGACAGCGATGGCGAGCGGTCAGCCCAGCACTGCGCGTTCACACTGGAAATACAGACATTACTTTTCATTACTTGAAATAAAAGGCAAAAATGTCTACGTGCAATGCACATTATGTCGAGGAACAAAGCGTTTGTCCTCGTCAGTGGCCAGTAATTAGTAACAATTTTAATAACTACAAAAATATATTACATTTGATAGATGTCTTATCTCACATTGTCCCACAAAAATATTAATATAGTGTAGATAACATTACTAACTGGTTCTGTTAATTGTCCATTTTGGTCATTAAACACATTTAACATTCACTTTTATTATGATTACACTAATTGAATTTGTTTTTTGTTTTTTTTTTGGGGGGGGGACACAAAATGTAACGGAATAATTACTTTCCCTGGTAATTAGTTACTTTTATGACAAAGTAACTCCGTTACTAACTCCGTTACTTTTTGGGAAAAGTAACTAGTAACTATAACTAATTACTTTTTGAAAGTAACGTGCCCAACACTGGTCTTTCACACATTCAAACACAGTTCTAAAACTGCTTTTTACAACAGATTCATTTCATCTCATCTCATTATCTGTAGCTGCTTTATCCTGTTCTACAGGGTTGCAGGCAAGCTGGAGCCTATCCCAGCTGACTACGGGCGAAAGGCGGGGTACACCCTGGACAAGTCGCCAGGTCATCACAGGGCTGACACATAGACACAGACAACCATTCACACTCACATTCACACCTACGCTCAATTTAGAGTCACCAGTTAACCTAACCTGCATGTCTTTGGACTGTGGGGGAAACCGGAGCACCCAGAGGAAACCCACGCGGACACGGGGAGAACATGCAAACTCCACACAGAAAGGCCACCGTCAGCCACTGGGCTCGAACCCAGAACCTTCTTGCTGTGAGGTGACAGTGTTAACCACTACACTATACTACCATGCCTTTAAAGTGTGACATAAATTACAAAAAGTTTACATTAAATATGTAGTTGCCAAAGTAAAAATGTAGTACTGGTCCATTGCTCTCAGTTTCCCCCTTCGACTGTTACCTTAAACCTGATACACATTTGTGACACCTATTTGGAATAAGCAATGCAAAAGTAAAATCCTGCGCAGTGTCGCAGGCAAGCTGGAGCCTATCCCAGCTGACTACGGGCGAAAGGCGGGGTACACCCTGGACAAATCGCCAGGTCATCGCAGGGCTGAGACATAGAAACAAACAACCAACCATTCACACTCACACCTACGGTCAATTTAGAGTCACCAGTTAACCTAACCTGCATGTCTTTGGACTGCGGGGGAAACCGGAGGAAACCCACGCGGACACGGGGAGAACATGCAAACTCCACACAGAAAGGCCCTCGCCGGCCACGGGGCTCGAACCCGGACCTTCTTGCTGTGAGGCGACAGCGCTAACCACTACACCACCATGCCGCCCACAACAGATTCATTTATCTGTTGTTTGACTGTTTTTATTTTGGTATTTGACTCTTCAGTGTGTCCTGAAATTAACTCATGGACTCTTTTACTCAGTTCAGAGCCACAACTAACTCTGTTACTCTGTAATTTTGCTCCCACTTCAACTCCAATCTTTCAGTAGTGTTTTGTATAAATGTTCATGTAAGCCAAACCAAATGAATAATCTGCCCCGGATTTACAAAATGCTCATTTGATTCGTACCCGTGTGCACATGATGATCACGCGTAAAATGGAAATGTGTTTCTGACACAGCTCATTTATATACACTGACGCCCACAAATCTCCATAAAAGGTCAGAGGGCTGGAAAACGAAATGACGACTACACTGAAAGCAAAGGGAGACAGGCAGAAGTGGAAGTTATTTTGACTCACTTTCATGCCAGTCAAAATATTTAGCAGTGTAACAGCACCTGATCTTGAGATGAATTACAGAAAAAGTGAATGAAGTGTGAATTAAGTGAGGTGGAAAGAAAATGTCTATTTTGATATTCTTTAATTAATACCAATAATATACAGTAAGATGACTGGTTTTTACAGAATTTTCTCTGATTAGCACAAGGATATGTTTTTGATAGAGGCTCCAAAGCACTTCTATAAGTCACTCTTGCTATGTGACAGTATTAATCCATGTTTTAAAGTACACTAATTCAGGCAAATTATATTATTTGAAGCCAATCGATCAAGGTTTACATTTGTTTGTCCTCTTATGCATAAATTTACATACACAAACACACACAGGAGCATGAGGAGGATACGAAAAAATTTTTTTTGAAAACTTTCATGAACAAATCTTCCGTGTAAATGTTCACATGAATGACTTATAAATAAAGGCTTTCATGCCCAGCTCGATAATGAAGCCCGATGTTTCCATCCACATGGCATGAGAGGTGCTTGAACGGTGTGATAAAATTTACCTTTAGTCAGATTCTGGAGCAGGGCTGATGCCTCTTCATGTAATGCCATACTCTTATTTTTAAGATCGCTGGCCTGCTGTGAACGATTCTGGCTTTTGAGATCCTGTGCCAAAAAACACTAGATCTGACTGATCATACCTTAGACAAAGTCACGTTGACCCTTTCCCCCCTTAAATTCTGGAAATTTCTTTCCTAAAATTTCATTCATTCATAATTCAATTAAACTTGTTTCCCATATTTTCTTATATATATATATATATATATATATATATATATATATATATATATATATAAATTATACAGAAAAACATAATATTATTGTCAGATTCCCAAACACCTACAAGCAAGTTAGAGTATTTTTATGTCGACATGTACATTTTGTAAGAAAGTAAGCACATTCTGTATTTAGATAAAACTGTATAATACTGTACCGTATATATATACACAGACACTGGTGTTTTACGGGGAAATACGCCACTCGTGTTTTTCATACGAACTACATCCGGGACATCGAGTGACATATTTTTCAATATGTCACTTGTGAGGAAATTGGTGAATTGTTTTGATAAATTTGGGTACTTTTGGTTCGTGAATGTGTCTGTATAATAAAAAGAAAATCACACGTTGGCTTGAAGATATGAAGTTTATCTCATGTTGAAAAACTCATATTTTTTTATACGAAATACATTGCGGAACTGAGTGACATATTTAACAATTATTCCACGAAATCGAGTCGTACATGAGCTGATAGCTATAAGCTGTGTACGACGAGACTGAGTGGAATAACTGTTTTATGCCATCCCCATTCACTGGATTTTGAGAAACAGAGCACTTTTATTTTTATTTTTTGCAAATTCGATAAATAAAAACTTTATACAAAACGTCTGACAAAATCATTTCCGCTAAGAATGTAAACAAACAGGCAAAATGACAGGAGCAATTTGTGAAAAATGTGATAATAATAATTCTTGAAAAATGAAAAAAGATACGTTCTTACCATCAAATACTTTTATTCCATATTCTGCTGATTTTTTTAATTTTTAATTTTCTAGGGTTTTGTTTTTGAGTAGAGCTTTTATTTTGTCCTCGGTTGGTTCAGTAACACGCGCCGCCATTTTGTTTTTCTCTACTCATGGTATATGAGCTGATATCCTAGTAGTAGAGTAGCCAATCAGAGCGCATGACTGCTCATATCCAGTGAATGTGGATAGAATAATTTCCAATATTTCACTCCAGTGGTGTCACTCCCAGTGTTTTCCTGCTGACTGGACGCGCATTGTCAAAATGGTGAACCGGTTCAAAATTAAAATTCTTTTGATTAACTTGCGTATTTTTTGTGGATGTGTCCAAATAATATAAAGAACATTACATAGTGGTGCAAAGACATGAAGTTTATCTTCTCGTGTTGAAAAACATATCACTCGTTCGCTTCGCTCACTTAAGGTTACTGTGTTAAATTTGTCTGTGTAAACAATTCAACATCAAGCAATTAACAAGAAAATTTATATCCATAAATATGAGTGTTTTGGCACACATGATATGTAGAATACTCCAGGCTTAACGTAGCTTTCCATTACCTCCAGGGTGTCCACGTTCGCTTCCCCAGCTAAAGTTTCAGCTTCCAGCATGCTCTTAATAATGTTGGTGTAAGCGCCTGATGCAGTCAGAGCTCTCTGTATGAAGCTGTCCTGGTTAGTGTTGGAAATGACACTGTTTAAACACAGAGGAACAGGCATTAAAAATAAAGTCAAAGAACAGTAAATGTATTTGTGGCACAAATGAAAGCTTTATCGGAAAAAAGCGAATCTCAGACACCTTGAGAGGTTCATGGAAAGCTGATTGAGAAGCTCAGCGTGTTTCTCAGCTTCCTCTACCAGCGAGCTTTTTGAGTTGGTGAAAGTGAAATTCTGCACCTTGTTCGTGAGAGGCTGCTTTGCTCCATCCAGCTGAGCAGACAGACGTTCATAATCCTACAGAGGAGACGAACAACACAGCAGATAAGAACTGGGGATGTGGACATGGAGTGAGTGTAAGTTCAGTAAACGCTTTATCATTGGTCTCAAATATTTGTGATTTATGTTGATTTTCTACATCATGGTGTGTGTGTGTGGTATCTGACCTCTTTGGCATCCTGCAGCATAGATAATATATCATTGACCTGAGCCACATCATCTTCTGCCATCTGGATCATATCCTCCACCTCCTTCTGCTTTGACTTCAGAGCGTTCAATTTTTGCTAAAGATACATCAGAACACGTCTCACAGAGCAATCGATATGATGAAGTCTTTTTTTAAACACAGAACATGAAATTTTGAACACTTTTTCTACATGCTACCAGTCCTCAGCCAAAGTTTCCTGTATTTATGGTACCAGCAGGAACCAAATGGACACAATGGTGCATCTGTTAGCAGAAATCTCCCCCAAAGAAAAGTCTTGTGGATGTTGTTGTTTGTTGATAATCCCTTTTTTTTGTTTTCTCATATTTTTCAACAGTTGCAATTAGCATAATCTTAAAGGGGCTGGCTCATCCTTCCCAGAATCCTCTGTGCCAAGTTACCATTTTCAATGCTAGCGATATTCCTAAAACAATTCAAGCCATAGCTCTTAACCCTTTGGAGTCAAGAGCTTTGTCGGTGAAGCTCGGCAGATTTAGAATGAGTAGGTCATGTATTTTTAGATAAATATCTTTCGGTTTCGATTTATTTCTTTTTCGCGGTGGGAATGCCCACCATAAACAGGATAAAATCTGTCAGCCATAGTTTAGGTTATTTGGAGGTAAAACTTGTAAGATGGCACGCGGATTTTATGCGCTTCGGATGATTCAGGACAGCGATTCAATTCAATCTTGAGGACTGCGACACTGATGATGACCAGTGCCTTTTTTTTTCCCCGACTCGATCCAGCCGAAGATCAACTCGAGTAAGTAAAACTATTTCTTCTATTTATTATGAGCAAATAGGTTGATATGCGTGCGCTGCATACACAGGAAAAATGGCTGAGCAATTTTTCCAGAGTTAAAAGTATTTTCCTCAAAAATAGTTAATTTTGCTCTATTTTGAGTTTAGAGAGGAAAATTTGGAGTTGGAGTGGGAGCAAAATTACAGAGTAATTGTGTAACAGAGTAACAGAGTTGGTTGTGGCTCTGAACTGAGTAAAATAGTACAAGAGTTAATTCCAAGACACATTGAATCGAGTCAAATACCAAAATAAAGTTAAATACCAGATACATGAAGCTGTTGTAAAAAGCAGTCTTAGAACTGTGTTGGAATGTGTGAAAAAACATTACCAACTGTGACTTTACCTGATGGGATTAAGAGTTAATCTGATGGGATTAAGAGATGGCAGTGGCAGGGGTTTTCACTCTTCTCATTGAATGGAATGGAATTTTTTACCCTTCTCATTGAATACCCCTCCCACTGCCAACCCTTTATCCCAAAACAATAAGACATAATTTTTTTGATGGCCAGTTAATTGTCCAAATCAGTGGAGCAGATTTAAATTTTTGTGTTTGATCCATTCCTAAGACTGAACAGAATCACCTCAAGTGACCAAAACGGTTCGTCACAATGGGTAAGGTCATGTTTTTCACACATTCCAACACAGTTCTAAAACTGCTTTTTACAGCATCTTCATTTCTTTTTTTTTAAATGTACATACATACTACACAAATATTACTGTAGCTGAACTTGTGCTGAATACAAAAAAGTCATGACTTTGAAAATACTGTTTAGATTTGTTGAAATTGACAAGACCAGAGCATACCAAAATCATTAGAGTGCCAGAAAATACCCTCAGACCCCAGAGGGTTAAACTGTAACATGAAATTGAAGATATTTTGTCAAAGTATCTATGTTTTTTATTTATTCCAACAGATCCATCCTGTTTTTGTATGGTTTTTCTGTTGTAATGGATCAGAACCGGCCTCAGCTGTCTCGCAGACAACTCCGAAGGAAAGGAAAGAAAAGAAAGGGCATGTTTTGTTCAAAGCTTCCACATAAGACGTGCGGATGAAGAAATACAGTAATTCCAGATGGAGTTCGAAGGGATCGCTAACAATGCATTTAGGGAGGTTTTGCTGCACAGAGAGCTAGAAGAGTAGCGATCATGTGCCTTCAAAACACAGTGGCCTGTATCTAAACAAATACAACAAACTGGATTCTGGAAAGGGTGAGCTGGCCCCTTTAATGTTGTTATGGTGATAACTGTTTGTCGTTAAATAAAAAAAAAATCTGTAATTTTGTTGCAGCTAATATGAGCTGGTTAAGCACTCATACAAGGAAACAAAATAAATCACTGCACTTATTCCATTGTGGACTGAACAATGACGTACGGTAGCTGTACACCGTAATGATGCAGTCACTGTCTTCACTGTGATGAAACCGGTGTAAAATAAGTTAGAATCCCCTGGTTCCTATTTGGTCCTTTTCTTGTTTTTCAGTGTGCAGTAGAAAAACGCCCTTTGGGTAAATCCATATGATATCACCAAAGGCCTCCTGACTAACCATGTCAGATTTGCTTCATTCTTCCAAAGATTAATATCATTAGTCCCAATAAACAGTGTGCAAAATTTCAGCTTGACAGCTTTGTTAGTTTTTGAGAGATTGGGGCATGAATAAGGAGCGTGGCTCGAATTGGAACATAAAAATGAGGGCTATAGAAAAAACTCGGAAGTTCCATAAAGCATAACTTTTGGACTACTTAAGCTAGATTCATGAAATTTTCAGGAACTGTTTGTAGGTACAAGAGATCTAATTATTCTATCCACATTCACTGGATATAAGCAATCGTGCGCTCTGATTGGCTACTCTACTACTAGGATATCAGCTCATATACCGTGAGTAGAGAAAAACAAAATGGCGGAGCGTGTTGCTGAACCAACCGAGGATGAAATAAAAACTACTCGAAAACAAAACCCCAAAAAATACAAACAAAGCAACAAAATATGGAATAAAAGTATTTGATGGTAAGAACGTATCTTTTTTATTTTTAAGAATTATTATTATCGCATTTTTCACAAATTGCTCTTGTCATTTCACCAGTTTGTTTACATTCTAAGCGGAAATGATTTTGTTGGACGTTTTGTATAAAGTTTTTATTGATCGAATTTGCAAAAAATAAAAATATTCTGTTTCTCAAAATCCAGTGAATGTGGATGGAATAAAACAGTTATTCCACTCAATCTCGTCATAGCCGGCTCGTTATAGCCGACTCGGTGCTACGCGCCTCATTGGCTATCAGCTCGTGTACGACTCGATTTCGTGGAATAACTGTTAAATATTGCAACTGAAGATCCACAATTGTATATTAACAATTGAAATCTGAAAAAAAAATTGTTTTTGTTTTGGAGCATTTTGACCCTCTGTTTCTCCACATTTCAACATGCCAGACCTTTCAAATTCTGCTATTTATTTCTCATATTGTTGTACTGTTTTGTTAACTAAGTGTTTGTCTAAAAGATATCAAACTTCGAGTTATGAGCCGGGCGGCACGGTGGCGTAGTGGTTAGCACTGTTGCCTCACAGCAAGAAGGTCTGGGTTCGAGCCCCGTGGCCGGCGAGGGCCTTTCTGTGCGGAGTTTGCATGTTCTCCCCGTGTCCGTGTGGGTTTCCTCCGGGTGCTCCGGTTTCCCCCACAGTCCAAAGACATGCAGGTTAGGTTAACTGGTGACTCTAAATTGACCGTAGGTGTGAATGTGAGTGTGAATGGTTGTCTGTGTCTATGTGTCAGCCCTGTGATGACCTGGCGACTTGTCCAGGGTGTACCCCGCCTTTCGCCCGTAGTCAGCTGGGATAGGCTCCAGCTTGCCTGCGACCCTGTAGGACAGGATAAAGCGGCTAGAGATAATGGATGGATGGAGTTATGAGCCATTAAAAATAAAACAATTCATGCTCATATTTCAAATGTATATTGCTCATCAAAATATGGAGTTGGTATCTTCAACTAAACTATATTTATTAAAGGATTAAACATGCCTCATTTTACTACAGACAGAAATATTAAATAGAAGCACACTTCTTATAATACAATCACAAAGCCGTAATGGTCAGGTGGGAACGTTTTCTGGAATCTGGTGATTTGAGGCGGATTTGGCCCTTTGTGAGGCCCTGTGTGTGTGTGTGTGTGTGTGTGTGTGTGTGTGTGTGTGTGCAGAATGGTGTACCTTGTACTCATCCAGCTTTTTCTGGTTGATACTGTTGGTTTCAGTTGCGCGTGTTATGTTCTTCACTGCATCGTTAAGCGAGTCTCTCAGGTTCATGAGCTCATTGTTAAACTGATCCAGTTTTTCTCTGATCGACTTCAATATATCGTGGTTTGCAGTGTTCCGGTCAGCCATCTCTCCCTTCACACGCTCCAGCACTACAGACAAAACGAGATCATTCAAAAAGGGAGATGAAATATAAAAATTCAGCGAAGGCCTGAAATGTTTCTCTTCTCACTGCAAAAATATAAAAAAAAATCAAAAGTATTCGATCTTAGTTATAGTTTTGAAAAGTGTCTCTCATTAAAGCCCATACTATGTTCTCACTCACATTTCTGGGCTTCCGTGAGCTCGTTCTCTGCTAACTTCCTCTGGTAGTGGGTGCTCTGGGAGCGCATGTCCCTCAACATATCTGCCACCTCCGTCAGCTTCCGTGTAAACTCGCCATCATTTACGTCCTGAGAGCCATTCTGAGCTGTTCTGTTCACCAGCTTCAATATGGCTGTGCACACACAGAGACGCCTCACATCACCAAACTGCTCTCACCAGTTTATATGGTATCATGTGCCGAGTTATCAGAAAATCATCGTTTCAGTAAATGCTTAATGGTATGATCATTATTTCCCAACCTCTTATGTCTCTCATGCTGCCATTAATAAAGTCCAGCAGGTTCTGAGCTCTCTCGTACGTGGCTTTGGTGTTGTTCGTAAGCTCATCTTCTTTTCTTACTGAGACTGACACCTGCAAGATTATTGGAGCAAACTGGGCACTACTGTATCACGGGTTTTAACAAAGTAGGTCCCGGACGTTAATCCTAGTTGAAAAATAAGATATTTACACAGCCACATTTTTGAGCACCAGTGATATTAACACTAAGGTCCCACAACATCGATAACTATAACTATACCTTTAACTATACTTCTGCCTGAATTTAGTTCCAGTCTGGAGCAGACACACCACAACTATAATCCCGACTATAATAGCGGTTGGTCCTGCCACTCGGGGAAATAAATGCGTGCAACTTGGGAATAGTCATGGAAGTTTTTTCCATGTAGTAGCACATTATTCCGGGTCATACTGGACAGCTTGGACTTCAAAACAACCCATGTACATACTCCGGTGGTTCATAAAATATGGATAGGTCACAGATTACTAAAATATAACAATAAAAAAGGATATAAAATACAGAGTGGTTACGGATTTTAATACAGATGCGTCACGGATGTTAATAATTTACGGATTGGTCACGGACGTTTCAGTATATTATGGCGTGGTTACGGATTTCATACGGATGATGCATCACGGACAAAAAATTAAAAAGTCTAAAACAATTATATGTTTGGACCGCCGAAGTTCATAATTAAAATACCTTACCTGCATTTATGTTTATTAATTTGCTATTGATATTGCATGGAAAATCACGTCCGTGAATAAAAGATCCGTGCTTTGTATTATATTTCTTTTACTTTCCGTGAATCCATATTCTGTGACTTCATGATGCAACAAGGATGTACAAAGATGCCCAGGGAAAATAGGATGTGCTCAGACAACGTCACATGTAAACAATTATCTGATTGGTCAGATGTTTTATCGGATCAGGTTCAGGCCTGGAAAAATCGCTCCAGAAGCAATCTCAGCAATACGGATAAACCCAGGCCTGGGCTACAGGTATCATTATCGGTCTGGTGTGAGCACCAACCACATAAACTGCAGGGGACCGATTTGTTTATAGTTATCATTATAGTTATAGTTACCGGTATTGTAGGAGCGGGCCTTAATATCAACTGTAATGGTGATGATACACGGGGCAACTTTTTGGGCAATGTTGCCGAGTAACGTTGCTGGGCAATTGCGTTTTGACTCTTTTCTATTGAGATTGGGCAACATTGTTTCTTTCTGAATGGTTTTGATAATCTCTGGCAACTTTTTGAGATAAGCCAATCAGAACGCGAGTATCGAGTCATGTGACCTCCGGTGAGGTTCGGATCAGAAATTTCAAACAAATATGGCGGCCGCTCAGTGTCAGTGGAGTGAAGAGATGGACAGACTCCTCATCTGTTTTTACGCCGGTAAGTTGTTATTTTAATATTCTATATGGAGGAATTTACCTCACCAAAGCTCTAAAAAACAACAGACAGCTTGATTAAATGGTCACAGCAAAAATTAAGACATCGATTTTTTTTAGCTAACTGTAAACTGCCGTTGCTAACTGTTGTTGCCCATTGTTAGTTGCCCTGAAAAGTTGCCCTGTGTCTCACCTAGTTGCCCGTTGCCAGCAACATTGCTCGGCAACATT
Source organism: Neoarius graeffei (assembly GCF_027579695.1). Lineage (NCBI taxonomy): Eukaryota > Metazoa > Chordata > Actinopteri > Siluriformes > Ariidae > Neoarius > Neoarius graeffei. The sequence goes on from NC_083581.1 coordinate 48,882,086, forward strand.
GCCCAAAAAGTTGCCCCGTGTATCATCACCATAAGACAAATCCTGACTTACAATATCTTATAGTCTTCTAGTAACTGCTTCAGAAGACAAGTGCACTTCCCTTTTAGTAAAGCATTCTGAACAGCGCACGGGACTGTTTTTATAATCCATACACATGTTTGATATTCATTACTGTCTGAGCACGGGCTCTAAATGCTCTTCATACCTTCTTCTCCAGCTCAGAGATGTCAGAGTCAGTGATCTGCAGGTCTCTCTCGAGCAAATCTGCTTGCATCCTTCTGCCATCCAGAGTACTGTTGTAGTTTTCTATGGAATTCTGGGAAACGGTCAAGATTTGCATTGCTTGAATACTGCCACATATATTCTATACAGTAACTGTGAGCAGACATTTATCAGATTGGTTTTACATATTCCTGACAACAACTATACTCTGTGTGTGGACAGAGAGAGAGAGAGAGAGAGAGAGAGAGAGAGACTCACAGCCACATCCATGACAGATGCATTAAGGTTGCGGAGTTGTGTCCAGGCGAGGGCGCTGGCACTGATGTTCTTCAGCTGGTGCTCCACAGAAAGGAAGTCACTGCTCACCATGTCTAGATCCGCCAGTAGCACCATCACACAGTTATCACATTCTAAACACACACACACACAGACGTACTGAAAGAGTTCCCTCAAAAGTGTGCTTTTGTATGCAGATCCATTTTGTCTCTCTAGTACCAGTCAAAAGTTTGTACACCCCTTCTCATTCATAGGTTTTTCTGTCTTTTTTCTGTATTTTCTACATTGTAGAACAATACTGAAGACATCAAAACTATGAAATAACATAAGGAATGATGTGGTAAACAAAAAAGTGTTAAAAAAAAAGTTTTATATTTTAGATTCTTCAAAGTAGCCGCCGTTTGCCTTGATGACGCTTTACACACTATTGGCATTATCTTAACCAGCTTCATGAGGGAGTCACCTGGAACGCTTTTCAATTAACAGTTATGCCTCGTCAAAAGTTCATCTCATCTCATCTCATTATCTCTAGCCGCTTTATCCTGTCCTACAGGGTCGCAGGCAAGCTGGAGCCTATCCCAGCTGACTACGGGCGAAAGGCGGGGTACACCCTGGACAAGTCGCCAGGTCATCACAGGGCTGACACATAGACACAGACAACCATTCACACTCACATTCACACCTACAGTCAATTTAGAGTCACCAGTTAACCTAACCTGCATGTCTTTGGACTGTGGGGGAAACCGGAGCACCCGGAGGAAACCCACGCGGACACGGGGAGAACATGCAAACTCCACACAGAAAGGCCCTCGCCGGCCACGGGGCTCGAACCCGGACCTTCTTGCTGTGAGGCGACAGCGCTAACCACTACACCACCGTGCCGCCCTCGTCAAAAGTTAATTAGTGCAATTTATTACCTTCTTAATGTGTGTGAGATCAAACAGTAAATAGTAAATAATAAAAATTCAGTAAATAGCCCTATTCCGCAACTGTAGTAATCCATATAATGTCAAGAACCAAACAACTAAGTAAAGAGAAACGACATCCATCATTACTTTAAGACATGAAGTGACTTAATTAAGAAAAAAAAAGAAAAAAAGTTGAATTAGAGAGTGTGCCCAAACTTTTGACTGGTTCTGTAGTTTATATGATTTGACAAATGAAAGAAGATGAAATAGAGCAATAAAATGGACAAGGTTTTTAAATATGAGTGTGTGTGTGTGTGTGTGTGTGTGTGTGTGTGTGTGTGTGCGCGCGCACTGACTTTCACAGTGGACATTTGCTCCATGAGTGACCAGCATACTGTGATCACTGGTGCAGCGATCACACTGTCTCCCTGTCAGTGTGTCCGGACAGCGGCACTCCCCGGTCCGCGGGTCACAGTGACCTCCTTTACACTCACACTCTGAAGGCCAAGAGAGACACATTAATGTCATAAAGGCGGGGAATCCAGTCAAACAATTATATAGAAAACAGTTTTGAGTTAATTTGTACTTGTAAAATTGTGTGTGTGTGTGTGTGTGTGTGTGTGTGGCCTCACTCTTGCAGCCATCAGGACCATAGCCCCAGTATCCAGGAGCACACTGGCGGCAGTTGGGTCCGTTCACACCTGGGCGACACGCGCACGAGCCGCTAACTGGGTCACACGGCAGAACCAGCGCTGCAGCTGTATCACAGTCACACGCACTACAACCAGTACACGACTCAAAGCCGAATGTGCCGTGCTGAACACAAATTATAAACTGCTATTAGCAAAAGTACAACCAGAACACACAGTTTAACCGGCATAAAGGAATCAGGAAAAAAAAAGGAAGAAGAAATGAATGGTATACCTCACAGCGATCACAGTGGATCCCAGTAACACCTGGTTTACAGTGACACTGACCCGTGTGAGGGTCGCATTTGGCCATCCCACAGGGAGAACAGTTGCATTCTAGAGGATTTTTTTTCAAAAACATAAGAAATTGTCAAATATCTTTTCATAAATTCTACACCACAACTACAGCACGACGTGTTTTAGTTTTCACTCCAAATTAGCACTTTCTGTTGGGTTAATTATGAGCAACTGTGATGCTGCAGCAGATTTACAAACTGAAATGAGCTCAGGTGCTATTTAAATTATTGGTCAAGAAAGTACAGTACAGCACGAACACTGTATTTTGGGGTAAAAAAAAAAAAAATCAAAGTCCTTCCCATGCCACAAGGCACAGTTTTTTGTTTATTTTCTATTATAGTTTTCTATTACCTATTACAGTGGTCGAAATACTTTTTTCCAGTGTTCTGCAATATTGCAGAATGTCAAAATTTTGTTCTGCAATTTGGAAATATTTTCTGCAAATACACAAGCCTCCATACTATACCCTTCTCAACCTAATAATGCCTATATTTACATCATATCTAGCTTTACAACTCATAGCATTACTGTAATTCTTTATTCTCTCACTCTATTTTTAATTTCAGTCTTCACAGATCCTTCTCTGCAGCAAAGTTATCATTCCATGATACCTCCGCAGGTCTTTCATCCCCCTCGCCCTGACACTACGGGCTACTACAACTTGAAGTATACCAACTAATTCATAAATGTACTAGTTATCACACCCACACGTTATCCTTCCACACAACATACTAATAAAGGTATCACCACAATACAAAATAGAACACAACTGTTCTTCAAGAAACAAAACATTCACTTTCATGTTACACGTCATGTTACGTTTTGTCAAGATTAAGTTTCTCACTTGAACAATAGATTGTTACCCAAAATGTACTTAATTCACAGTGTTTGCATCTGCAACCTGTAGTTTTAAATTGAAAGCGAGGTTTCAATTCTACACTCTGTTACATCTTACGATGATGAAAATAATTGATGCCATTAAGGAATAAAACCCAACTGGCAAATGGAAAGACGTTTGGGTTCATTGTGTTTGCCTGGCTTCTAACGTGCAAGGTCATGAACTGAACTGAGAACGACTGCAGGGGGTTCACTGCTCGAAACTAACAACAGAGAACTGGGTACAAACTAATCACGGCAGAACTGAGAGCTACAGAACTACTGAGAGCTACAGAACTGAACCTATGAGCTTTGTCTTACAAGGCAACTGTTTTACTTTGTGCTAGTCTGCACCACAGGCAACACAGCACTAGTAAAAAAAAAAATAGAACATGTACACAAAACATGTATTAGTATAGCTTGGTATGAGAACAAAATATTCAAAAGTATCTATGAATAAAGGTAAAATACTGTTGCTGTCTTCAAAAGGGATATAATATCAGTATAAATTTGCATGATTCAACAATACAATATATACAAACCTATACAATTTACCAATATATATGTATGCAACTATAACAGCGACCGTCTTCATTTTTGTCACCCTCGCGGACGCGCGATCTGTCGCTGTTGTTGTTGGAGTCACGCTGGCTGCCGGTTTTGCCGAGATACGATAAAATTGTCCTTGTTTTCTTGGCGTTTTTGTCGGACACTTGCCCCGAAGAAACAATCCTCTTCTTGGGAGCCATGTTTGTTGTGCCGCATTGAATTCTGGGAGATGCATGGCGGAAACTGCCGAACACTGCCGAGGTAGTTGTCGGGTCCTCCCGGCGGGTATTAAAAGTGACGAAATCTTAAATCGGAAAATGGCAACTGCCCTTATTTGGTTGTCGTCGCCTTTTGTCGGTATTACGTAAATATTGCTCAACTTTGACCTGGAAAACGCCGTCAGGTTCGCGCGGCGCAGGTTTCAGTTTATTTACAGCGCCGCTAGTTTGCTAAATTGAGAACCATTGAATCCCGAGCCTGATTTTTTCATTCTGCAAAATTGCAGGTTGTTTAATTTTTCTTCTGCAATCTTGAAAATCATTCTGCAAAATGCAGACTGCAGACGGGTATTTCGAACACTGTATTATATTTTTATACAGTATTTTTTTTATATAGTTATACCGATTGATTAGATTTCCTGGATGAAGAGCCAAAATTGTATTTGGAAAGCCGGAAATAAACCATTAAAAAAAAAAAGAAAATAAATAATAATAATAATGATAATAATAAAAAAACATGGGGCAGCGCCAATCTCCGCTTTTATAGCCCTCGGCCTCTCATCTATCACATGGCTACGGTTACAGCGGGCGGTTAGTCCTCTGGTAACCGCAAGAGTTTGGCTCTCTACTCACATCTGTATTGTGGCCTCACCAGATGGCAGTAGGTACCATTTTTATGATGGTCTCTGGTATACACGCTAACCACCAGGCCAGCTCGCAGTAACTTTTAGTGTTTTTGGTTAAATTCCATAGCAAGTGATGAAATGAAAGTGTGCACTAATTAAGGATTTTGCAAGCAACACCACAATGGTACTAAAGCAGCGCAGGTCCTGAATCTGGCGTAAAATTGGCTTCATATTCTTCATATCCCTTAACAAAGGAAAGGTTTTAGAACGAAGTGCTGTTTCACCAAAATCTTACAAATCACCAAAGACTCAATCAGCACATGGCGTTTAGTTTATAAACATCTTCTGTACGTGAAGTGTGAACTGATTTAAGAGCAGCACAGTTCTTACTGGTGCAGTTCTTGGCAGTGATGGCGTCACCGTAGAAACCTGGAGCGCAGATCTCACAGTGAGGTCCGGCTGTGTTGTACATGCAGCCGTGGCACTCGCCGGTCACTGGGTGGCAGTCGCTGAACAGCATGTTTGGGTCCAAGTTATCGTTGCAATTGCACGGCTGGCAAGTGCTGCCAATCACCATGGGGTTGCCATAGTAACCTGGGGCACACCTAGAGCAGTGTATGCCGTTATAAATACCAGCTGTCGGAATGGTTACAGGAAATGTATCCCTAGCTAAGTTATACCTGGAAACCAGTTTGTTATAAATGTCAAAGTCTTGAATGTGTGATATTTGAAAGACAGCTGAAGTAATTATGGGTGTAGCTTTGAATGACACACAGTGCTTTAAATGTGTGTGGCAAGTACAGCTGAGAGTAATTCTGCTGGAAGTTTTTCAATGTGACATTTTAATGCAGTAAATTAAGATCCCACCTCTCACACTTGGGCCCGGCGTAGCCAGGCATACACAGACACTGCATGTGATTGGACTTTTCTATGCAACCAGTGGCAAAACTGAAAAAGAGGAAACCAGAGAGAAAAGACCAAAGTCTGAGAGCAGCTGTGTACAGTATAGAACACAAAAACAGAACACGACTCTGAGTGAGCAGGAGGAAAACTAAGTGATATTAAAAGAAAATACACCAATCAGCCATAACGTTAAAACCACTGACTGGTGAAGTGTATAGCACTGATTATCTCATTACAATGGCATCTGTCAAGGGGTGAGATACATCAGGCAGCAAGAGAACAGTCAGTTCTTGAAGTTGATGTGTTGGAAGCAAGAAAAATGGGCAAGCGTAAGGATTTGAGCGACTTTGACAAGGGCCAAATTGTGATGGCTAGATGACTGGGTCTGAGCATCTCCAAAACGGCACATCTTGTGGGGTGTTCCTGGTATCTAGAAGAACTACTGTAGCACAAACTGCTGAAAAAGCAAATGCTGACACCGTTCTGTTTTAGCCAGCATTCACTTTTTCAGCAGTTTGTGCTACAGTAGCTCTTCTGTGGAATTGGACCATATGGGCTAGCCTTCGTGCCCCATGCGAATCAGTGAGCCTTTGACACCCATGACCAGGGCCGTTGACAGCTTTGGCTGGGCCCGGGACAAAATAATCTGAGTGGGCCCCCCCCCAAATAATCTGAGTGCCCCCCCCCCCCCCCCACACACACACACACATACGCGCGCACGCACATCGCCACACAGCAACCACCCACACCCAACCCCTCTTTTCACAGTCTCCATTCACTCCAACCCTTAAATAACAGGTATTCCAAGCCCATTATAACAGTCAACCATTTTATTTCAACATTTCAACATATTTACAGTTTGAACATTTCCTTAGTCTGCAACTATTCAGGTGCGAAATGCAATGCGCCGGACTTTTGCTGTGGCAAAGTCGTCAATAAGGTCATTGAAGTCCAGCTTCTTTGCAAGTTCGCGCTCTATAGAGAGCATAGCCAGCCCATTGAGCCTCTCCTGTGACATGTTTGAGCGCAGGTAGTTGATAAACCAAAATGATTGTTTACGGGATGGAACTGGGCCTCAATGAGAACGGAGTTATGGCTTTCCCAAAATCTGAACATAGAAGCATCACCACTAGTGATGTGTACAGTGAGTTTTTCAGTGTATTTTTTTGTCTTGTTTTTCATAAACGTTCTTTCCGTACTCGATTTAGAATGTTACAAAAAAAATTGGACACCCTCCCAACCACGTAACATTAGCCTATCTGACCTGGGGGCTGACACGTTTATTACGGATAAACCAAAAGGATTACAACGTTCCCTGGATATAGAACTGGACCAAGAAGATTTCAAAATCTTAACGTGTAAGCAACAACAATAAAACAGAGGTTGTTTTATTCATTTAGGGATTATTGGGCTACTTTCATTAATTGCGCTTTTCATACAGGCCTATCATTTTTCACTTGAGCAAGGGAATTGTCTGAAGAGTATCCAGTCTAAGCGAAAGTTTAATGTTTTGTAACAGACTAACCTCAAAACACCCCATTTATAGCCCATTCGTTACATTAAACTCTATCTAGCTGGCAATTTCACATGCCGTCGTATCTACACGGGATGATTTCCAACAAAATAAGGTTTAATTAACAAGAGGCAGCGTTCCACGGGCTTTCAGCTAACCGGAGTCCAGCTCAGCGCAGCTCAGCAAGCGTGCCTAAAACATTTGGATATGATTGCAGGCCAATGTGCTATTCTTTGCTTCATTGAGATATATGCAACACAGTGTTATTAAACCGATATGTTTATGAAATAATTCAATGCCCTGTGCATTTCAGTGTTCACTCAGTGTACCCTGCTATCCCCTACTTTATAATTATTAATGGCGCGTCGCGCGTGCTGGGGTTACATTACGGGGCTGGAAAAAAGTTATCTGTGTCTTACCTGGCTCAGCTGCCCCACACTGCATCATCTGAATCTTTTCTAAAATATCTATGCAGTGAGCCCCTGAGGCTCTTGGCTTCTTCATCTCTTTTTCTCTTTTCTTTTCTTTGCTCCTGACTTGTGCATGTTGGCAAACGGGCTCGCACGCTTATTGTCGAAGCGTTATGATGGAATAGTGCCATGTTATTTGGCGCCTTAATCAAAGACCAAACCATTTCTGCATTAGGGGTGGTAGGTGGGTTCTTGAATCTATTTTCGAAGACAATAAAGGCAAAAGAACCAGAAATCATTCATTGAATGCAAATATAGCACATTTTTCTCCCCCAAATCAACACATTTTGAAATGAAACAGAATGATTAATGGCATCTTCATGAGGGACCAGTTCTGGGCCCCCCCTCATGCCTGGGCCCGGGACAAAATACCCGGTTGTCCCCCCCTGTCGACGGCCCTGCCCATGACCCTGTCACTGGTTGTCCTCTCTTGGACTACCTTTGGTAGGTACTAAGCACTGCATACCGGCAACACCCCACAAGATGTGTCATTCTGGAGATGCTCAGACCCAGTCATCTAGCCATCACAATTTGGCCCTTGTCAAAGTCATTCAACCTTACGCTTGCCCATTTTTCCTGCTTTCAACAGATCAACTTCAAGAACTGACTCTTCACTTGCTACCTCATGTCTCCCACCCCTTGACAGGTGCCGCTGTAATGAGATAATCAGTGTAATTCACTTCACCTGTCAGTGTTTTTAATGTTATGGCTGATTGGTGTATAAGCAGAATTGAGGGAGAAGAGGGTGAGGGCACTGACTTGTTGGATGCCACCTGTAGTGGACATGGGCAGCTGCTGCAGGATACAGCATGACCATCCACTGAGGAGTTGCTATGAAAACCATCACGACACTTCTCACAGTGGTCTCCAGCCGTGTTGTGACGGCAGCTCTGCATGGAAGAGGTTCAAAATACAGAGTTCAAATGGCAGGGCTCTACATTAACTTTTGAAACCACTTGTCCTGTCGGGCAAGTTGAAAGGAAATTTACTTGTCCGAATGTGAAGTTGACTTGTCCGAAGAAAAATTTGAGAAAAAAAAAAACACAAAAACTATTTGTAATAAACTAATTTCACCAGAATTACTTTAACACAATCTATTCACTGCAGAAAAAAATTGGACTCCATCAATCATTAATTTATTTATGAGAAATTGAAAACCAGAAAATTAAAATTATACAGTATATTTTCAATTTTAAATTATTAACTTTGAATATATATCCTCCACCGATTAATTGTTGTTGTCTAATTATTCATTGTGGCTCCTGTATGGTATTTAATGGTTGCGATGAAAGTTGCGGTGTTTTTTAGGTTTTTGTTGCGATTACATTGCGGGAGGAAGTGAAAGTTGCGAGAAATTGTTGCGATTTTCTCTTTTTGTGATTAAAATTGAGTGATATGTTAAATATTAAGTTATTACTGAAAAACTATTGATTAAAAAAACAAAGACACTGAGAAATGGTCCTATAAACAACTTTACCAATATAAAAGATTACCAGGACTACAAAAATGCAGAAAAATAGGCTTTACTTATCCAAATGCACCTGTTGGTTCAAAAGTTAAAGTGCAGAGAACCTCACAGCACAACATGAAGTTACCTTAAAATATAATATACCGTAAATGCCTCAGCTTTCATGTAAGAAAAAAAACTATTAATACTAGTACTGTGTGCAGGCAGTCTCTCCTGAAGACTAAATTAAACAATAATTATAAACTAATAAAATAAATGGCTCAGGCTTCACAGAAGAAAAAAACAATTTGAACAGAATCTCACAGTATGATGCTGAAGCTGCCTAAACAATGGAAAATAAAATACCATTTTGGCAAAAATGTTGGCATCCATTAATTTCTTGTATTAAGTAAAAAAATAATGTAAAGTGCACACAGTCCTTCACTGTAAACATAACACACTTTCAGTAACAGAATTTAAGCCTATATAAACACTGACTCGCACATGCTGCTTCTCTTGAACGTATACACGGAAGTAAGGCGGAAGATAGTTTGTCGACGTCACCTCAAGACGACGCCAACGATTGGTCAAATTTGCGGGAAAGTTGCGGTGATTGGATATAACTGCAACACCGCCCTGAATTCGTGGGGATTGGTTGAATTTGCGTTGAAGTTGCAAATCGCAACATCGCGAAATCCTGGAGGGTCTGGTAAACGACCGTTTACTTTTCAGCTCAAATACACGAAGCGGTATTGGCCGGTTTCGCAAGTGGAATATTGCGCATGCGCACATCGCTCTTTCCGAAGAGAAACATCCGGCGATTCATCAAAACAATATGTCGAGTGAGATGCTTCAGAAATCATGTGAATAAACTGATAAATTTGATATGTAACCCGAATATCGGCGTATTTTGGCACTTGTCCGATCGGACAAGTAACTGAGACGATGAACTTGTCCGACATAAAGGATCACTTGTCCCGGACAAGCGGACAATCGTTAATGTCGAGCCCTGAATGGTACAAAACATTCTACTTATTTATAATGAATCTGACTCGATCCCTATATTTATAAAAAGGTGATGCGAACTAATGTAGTTTACTTAATTTAAACTCCACACAATATTCATGAACACAAAAGTTGCATCTCAAGATTTACATAATATTTGAATTGCTGGAGAAATCCTGGTATGAAATGAAAATATAGTTGAATATTCAGCTTGCACACCAGTAGAAGTTTTTCAGACAGACCTACAACTGTTTACACTGTATTTCATTCAAATGTGGTTTCTACAGTCTTCTCTACATTATCGCTGTTTTGCTTTCACTGAAAAAAAAACCTATTAATGTTTTAAACTGCACCCTCATTTAAAGAAGAATAACGTAATTGCATCTCAGCAAAATCATTTCAGAAAACTGCATTTGCTTTCTTTCGTGACTCAAGCCTGATTATAGTTTCAGAGTTAATGCAATACAGTAATGAATTTATCATCATTATTCTATTGTAATAAAATGGCATTTTTACTAAATTGAAATGGACTTGATTTGTGTACAACCCCAATTCCAAAAAAAGTCAGTATGCTGTGTAAAACGTAAATAAAAACAGAACGCAATCATTTGCAAATTGTGGAAACCCTATATTTTTATATAGTACATTGAAAACGGTACAAAGACAACATATCAATTGTTGAAACTGAGAAATCTTGTATTTTGAAAAATATATGCTCATTTTAAACTATATCCCAGCAACATGTTTCAAAAAAAGTTGGGACGGGGGTATGTTTACCACTGTGTTGCATCACCTCTACTTTTAACAACACTCTGTAAATGTTTGGGAACTGACGAGACCAATTGCTGTAGTTTTAAAAGAGAAATGCTGTCCCATTCTTGCCTGATATACAATTTCAACAGTTCGGGATCTACTTTGTCATATTTTGTGCTTCATAATGCACCAAATGTTTTAAATGGGAGACAGGTCTGTACTGCAGGCAGGCCAGTTTAGCACCCGGACTCTTTTACTACAGAGCCATGTAGTTGTAATACATGCAGAATGTGGTTTGGCATTGTCTTGCTGAAAGAAGGAAGGCTTTCCCTGGATGGCAGCATATTGCTCTGAAACGTGTACATATCATTCAGCATTAATAATGCCTTCCCAGATGTACAAACTACTCATGTCATGTGCACTAATGCACCCTCATACCATCACAGATGCTGGCTTTTGAACTGTGTACTGATAACAAGCCGGATGGTCCCTCTCCTCTTTAGCCTGGAGGACGTGGTGTCCATGATTTCCAAAAAGAATTTCTACTTTCGATTCGTCAGACCTCGGGACAGGTTTCCACTTCGCCTCTGTCCATCATAAAAGAGCTCGGGCCCACAGAAGGTGGCGGTGTTTGTGGATATTGTTTATATCTGGTTTTAATTTGCATTTGTGGATGTAGTAACGAACTGTTTTCACTGACGATGGTTTTCTGAAGTGTTCCTGAGCCCATACAGTGATTTCCACTACAGACACGTGTCTGCTTTTAATGGAGTGTCACCTGAGGGCCTGAAGATCACAGGCATCCAATGTCAGTTTTCAGCCTTGTCACTTGCACACAGAGATTTCTCCAGATTTTCTGAATCTTTTCATGATATTATGTACCATAGATGATGTGATCTCTAAATTCTTTGCAATTTTACATTGAGGAACATTATTCTTAAATTGTTGCACTGTTTGCCCACACAGTCTTTCACAGAGCGGTGAACCCCTCCCCATCTTTACTTCTGAGAGACTCCGCCTCTCTGGGATGCTCTTTTTATACCCAATCATGTTACTGACCTGTTGCCAATTAACCAAATTAGTTTTTTTTTTTTAACATTGAACAACTTTTCCAATCTTTTGTTGCCCCTGTCCCAACTTTTTTTAAATGTGTTGCTGGCACTAAATCCAAAATGGGCATATACTTTTCAAAAAACAGTAAGATCTCTCAGTTTAAACACCTGATATGTTGTCTTTGTATTATTTTCAATGAGATATAGGGTTTCCATGATTTGCAAATCACTACATTCTGTTTTTATTTGTTTTACACAGCATCCCGACTTTTTTGGAAACGGCTGTAAGTGAAATTAACTCACCACACATATACCAGATCCATCCAGGCACTGATCAGAGTGACCATTACAGCTACAAGGAACACATTTGCCCAAAAACAGCCCCTTGGTGTCTCTGTAGTAGCCTGGAGCACATCGCTGATGAGAGACAGAGAGACCGAAAGAGAGAGAGACAAGAAAAATCAACTTGTAACTATCAATCAACTTCTACTAAAAATCTATTTCAACTCTGTCTATAATCATGCACACAGGCCAGCACCAAGTCACATATTTAGGAGTTATGCTAACACTCTGACGCTCACCTGACATGAGTCTCCCTGGTAGCTCGCCGGACACATGCACAGCTCCACGTTGTTGGCATGGCGTCCAGTGGGCAGATGCTCAGCCCCCTCCATTGTGACACTGCGCAGAGAGACGGACTGAGCCGACTGGGAGTGGAGCGCTCGGATCTGCAGAGACTCCAAAGCCACCAGCACCATCATCAACTCCTCCCGAGACACCAAGTTCCCTGTCTGAGCGTGACGGAAACTTCCCTACAGACAGAATGCGGCCTATTATTTTCTGATTTTAGGAAGAGGGAAGCCATTTTGCAATCCATCCATTATCCATAACCGCTTATCCTGTACGGGGTCACAGGCAAGCTGGAGCCTATCCCAGCTGACTACGGGCGAAAGGCGGGGTACACCCTGGACAAGTCGCCAGGTCATCACAGGGCTGACACATAGACACAGACAACCATTCACACTCACATTCACACCTACGGTCAATTTAGAGTCACCAGTTAACCTAACCTGCATGTCTTTGGACTGTGGAGGAAACCGGAGCACCCGGAGGAAACCCACACGGACACGGGGAGAACATGCAAACTCCGCACAGAAAGGCCCTCGCCGGCCACGGGGCTCGAACCCGGACCTTCTTGCTGTGAGACGACAGCGCTAACCACTACACCACCCTCCATTTTGCAATATTTCTTGATTTATATTGTATTGATTTTTTTTATCTTAATGGATTTTCATAACTACCAAAAGTGGAATTGTTTGATTGAACACAATAAAAATATTTATAAAAAACTGCTCACAAAAAAAAAAGATTTAAAATTCTGCCATTGCATGATGAAGAATGAAAAGAGGAGCAACAAAATGACAAAAGCAAAGACAAAATAGTCAAACACAAACATTACTCTTTATCAGTTTATTGCCTGTTATTACCTCCGCCAACTTTGTTGGAGACAGTTATGTGTTCACTTCCGTTTGTTTGTTTGTTTGTTCCCAATGTAACTCAAAAAGTAGTGAACGGATTTTGATGAAATTTTGAGGAAAGCTGAGCCATGGGCCAAGGAACAATTAATCAGATTTGATGCAAATCCGGACATGTATGTAGATCCAGGATTTTTTTGTCTGTTCACAACGCAACTCAAAAAGTATTGAACGGATTTTGATTAAATTTAGTGTACAGCTTTAGTATTACTCTAGGTCCAAGCCATTTGATTTTGTTTATGATATGTGACTTGGCAGAGGTATACACACTACTGTGTACCCTTCTAGTTTATTTATTGACTTGACTTGAAAACTTTAATGTCCTTAAAAAAGGCAATTTGTCTTACAGCACAGCAAAGTGACAAAAAACACATACAATAAAAAACCCATCACAATATTCAATATTCCATATTCAATTCCATCCAATATTCAATAACCCATCACATATTTGTTTGGTATATTGAATTGTTTTCTTTTATTTAGGTATTACCTTCATTTCATTATGAGTCAAAGAGAAAGGGAAGTGTGTGTGTGTGTGTGTGTGTGTGTGTGTGTGTGTGTGTGTGTGTGTGTGTGTGTGTGTGTGTGTGAACCCTTCCTCCTACCTCCACTAGATGAACAACACCTTCATGAGGCTCCTCAGGAGAAGCATACTCTCTCTCCATGTAGACCACAGTCATCTGATTTCCCTGCACACATGATGTTGGTGATATGGCATTATGTTTTTTTAAACCAAATTTCTGTCTGTATTCTGGTTTGTAGACAGTTTAAACGATTGGTTGTTGCAGTGTAGTTTAGAGGAGTAGTAACCTTGAGAATAACATCAGGCCGAGAGGCTTCAGAGGGCAAAACCAGGGTGTCTCCTCTCATCGTCTGTGTGTGTAACTGATAGCGCAAATAACCTCCATAAGAAGACACCTAGAAAGAAAGAATACAGCCGAGATACAGATTAAAACAAGGAAAATCTGTAATATCTGGAAATATGTTTCTGTAAATACGTGTTTAACCAACAGTCTAAACAAGACAAAAACTTATTTTATTTTTAATCGTTTACTGCCTTTAGTATGTGCATTAGTTATAGTAATCATAATTCAGATTCAGAAAATGTTATTGTGTATTATATTAGGATAAAATATCATCCATCCATCCATTATCTGTAACCGCTTATCCTGTCCTGCAGGATCGCAGGCAAGCTGGAGCCTATCCCAGCTGACTATGAGCGAGAGGCGGGGTACGCCCTGGACAAGTCGGCAGGTCATCGCACGGCTGACACACAGAGACAAACAACCATTCACACTCACATTCACACCTACGGTCAATTTAGAGTCACCAGTTAACCTAACCTGCATGTCTTTGGACTGTGGGGGAAACCGGAGCACCCGGAGGAAACCCACGCAGACACGGGGAGAACATGCAAACTCCATACAGAAAGGCCCTCGCTGGCCACGGGGCTCGAACCCGGACCTTCTTGCTGTGAGGCGACAGCGCTAGCCACCACACCACCACGCCGCCCAATAAAACATCATGGAGGATTTTAAAAAGAACAAACGTAAATACTGCAAATGAAAGCAACTCAGTCAGTGGGATTGTACCAGGCTTGTAGTACTTGAGTCTGACTTGTGTCCTCATTTTAAGGACTTGTGACTTGACTTGGACTTGAGCACTGATGACTTGGACTCGTGCATTATCTGCATTCGGACTCGTAAATCGGAGACGAGGACTCAGATTATTTCTTTATTTTTAGTAACATGCCATCATAATTTGGCATAAGTTATTTATATCTACATTAATTTTTATCCTAATTTTGTGCAAGAGAATGCACATTCACCTGTTCATACGTCATGTTCAGGAACAAACTAACGTTAATGGTGCTAAAACGCCTGGAGAGAAGCCCCTAGGATTGTCTGCTTTGCTTATACAGACTTCTCGTGCAGTGGGGAAAATGCACTGCTATGTGTTCCATATGTAGAAGAACTATCGAGGAGACGACGGGGACAACCTCCAACTTCAGTCGTCATTTGTTATGACTCCATCCAGAGAAGGAAGTGACACGCTATGTTCATTGCCCTGTTGATAGCGGGGCTTGCTGGGTGACCGATGAACTAGCTAGTGTTAACCCTCTCTCATGTTATTTGCCCTGTTGATAGTGGGCGGGGCTTGCTGAGCGATGAACAAGCTTTTTATCTGTAGCCTATTAACTAAAATGGGGCAGTCAAGCGGTAATGTTAGTCTAATACAGTATCAGAGACGGTTTCACATAAAGGCAGCAACAGCCACCGTCAAATGGTGCGGTTGGAGTCTTGTTCTCGGACTCGACTCGGATCAACAGCAGACTCGACTCAAAATTTTCTTTAATAACTTGCATTTGAACACTGGGGACTCGAGACTGGACTCAGACTCAAGGTTTAGTGACTCGACTACAACACTGGATTGTAATTATCCATCACCGTTTATTAACAATATTATCCATCCATTATCTGTAGCCGCTTATCCTGTCCTACAGGGTCGCAGGCAAGCTGGAGCCTATCCCAGCTGACTACGGGTGAAAGGCGGGGTACACCCTGAACAAGTCGCCAGGTCATCGCAGGGCCGACACAGAGACAAACAACCATTCACACTCACATTCACACCTACGGTCAATTTAGAGTCACCAGTTAACCTAACCTGCATGTCTTTGGACTGTGGGGGAAACCGGAGCACCCGGAGGAAACCCACGCAGACACGGGGAGAACATGCAAACTCCGCACAGAAAGGCCCTCGCCGGCCACGGGGCTCGAACCCGGACCTTCTTGCTGTGAGGCGACAGCGCTAACCACTACACCACCATGCCGCCCAGTAACAATATTAAATTTTTCTAAAAGTTTGTTCTGGCCTGCAAGACTTTACTGACACTCAAGAAAGACACCTTCCTCTAACTCCACAGGAAATGATTTACAACCCCGATTCCAAAAAAGTTGGGACAAAGTACAAATTGTAAATAAAAACAGAATGCAATGATGTGGAAGTTTCAAAATTCCATATTTTATTCAGAATAGAACACAGATGACATACCAAATGTTTAAACTGAGAAAATGTATCATTTAAAGAGAAAAATTAGGTGATTTTAAATTTCATGACAACAACACATCTCAAAAAAGTTGGGACAAGGCCATGTTTACCACTGTGAGACATCCCCTTTTCTCTTTACAACAGTCTGTAAACGTCTGGGGACTGAGGAGACAAGTTGCTCAAGTTTAGGGATAGGAATGTTAACCCATTCTTGTCTAATGTAGGATTCTAGTTGCTCAACTGTCTTAGGTCTTTTTTGTCGTATCTTCCGTTTTATGATGCGCCAAATGTTTTCTATGGGTGAAAGATCTGGACTGCAGGCTGGCCAGTTCAGTACCCGGACCCTTCTTCTACGCAGCCATGATGCTGTAATTGATGCAGTATGTGGTTTGGCATTGTCATGTTGGAAAATGCAGGGTCTTCCCTGAAAGAGACGTCATCTGGATGGGAGCATATGTTGCTCTAGAACCTGGATATACCTTTCAGCATTGATGCTGTCTTTCCAGATGTGTAAGCTGCCCATGCCACACGCACTAATGCAACCCCATACCATCAGAGATGCAGGCTTCTGAACTGAGCGCTGATAACAACTTGGGTCGTCCTTCTCCTCTTTAGACCGAATGACACGGCGTCCCTGATTTCCATAAAGAACTTCAAATTTTGATTCGTCTGACCACAGAACAGTTTTCCACTTTGCCACAGTCCATTTTAAATGAGCCTTGGCCCAGAGAAGATGTCTGCGCTTCTGGATCATGTTTAGATACGATTTCTTCTTTGAATTATAGAGTTTTAGCTGGCAACGGCGGATGGCACGGTGAATTGTGTTCACAGATAATGTTCTCTGGAAATATTCCTGAGCCCATTTTGTGATTTCCAATACAGAAGCATGCCTGTATGTGATGCAGTGCCGTCTAAGGGCCCGAAGATCACGGGCACCCAGTATGGTTTTCCGGCCTTGACCCTTACGCACACAGATTCTTCCAAATTCTCTGAATCTTTTGATGATATTATGCACTGTAGATGATGATATGTTCAAACTCTTTGCAATTTTACACTGTCGAACTCCTTTCTGATATTGTTCCACTATTTGTCGGCGCAGAATTAGGGGGATTGGTGATTCTCTTCCCATCTTTACTTCTGAGAGCCGCTGCCACTCCAAGATGCTCTTTTGATACCCAGTCATGTTAATGACCTATTGCCAGTTGACCTAATGAGTTGCAATTTGGTCCTCCAGCTGTTCCTTTTTTGTACCTTTAACTTTGTAACTTTTAACTTCCAGCCTCTTATTGCCCCTGTCCCAACTTTTTTGAGATGTGTTGCTGTCATGAAATTTCAAATGAGCCAATATTTGGCATGAAATTTCAAAATGTCTCACTTTCGACATTTGATATGTTG
Organism: Neoarius graeffei; assembly: GCF_027579695.1. Classification (NCBI taxonomy): domain Eukaryota; kingdom Metazoa; phylum Chordata; class Actinopteri; order Siluriformes; family Ariidae; genus Neoarius; species Neoarius graeffei. The sequence goes on from NC_083581.1 coordinate 48,899,868, forward strand.
TCTATGTTCTATTGTGAATACAATATCAGTTTTTGAGATTTGTAAAGTATTGCATTCCGTTTTTATTTACAATTTGTACTTTGTCCCAACTTTTTTGGAATCGGGGTTGTACAAAACACAAGTCTTTACTTTGCTATGGTAAGTATGAAACACAGGAGCACTCTCTGTTCCTTTAGGCTGCAAAGAGTTATAAGGTACAAATACTAACCTTTTCACCCAGATAAGTGCGTGGTGCATGCCAGTGAAAATCCTGATAGACATCAGGGACATCACTGAGATCAGCCTCCACTAGATCCTGATCCACGAACACAGACACAGGGACTTCCTGTCTGTCTCCTCTCAGCAACACCCAGCCCTGCATGACCATAATCTACACACAACAGCCATTACTGTACAGTACACACCACACAACAACAGCAACAACAAATTATCTCCAGAGAATAAACAGAAAGAATAATAAATAAATATTTATTTATTTGTGCTATATACTCACTTTTGTTTCTTCTTTAAGTTCTCAGAGTTATTTAGTTTTTTGTGTTGTGTATTATGTAAAGCATGGATATGTTAAATTCTTGTTACATTTTATCATCAATTGCTGCACACCATGCTAAACATGTTACGCTATGGCCAGGTTCTTGCCTGAACTGATAATCACACTTCGTGGGCTAATCAGACACAAGGTACACCACCACTCTTGCCAGAGCAGTTGGGGGTTAGGTGCTTTGCTCAAGGGCACTTGAGCCAGTCCTGCTAGTTCAGGGAATTGAACCAGTGACCTGCTGGTCCCAAAGCTGTTTCTCTAACCATTTGGCCATGGCTTCCAACACTACATAACTAATTGCTTATTATTACAATTATTATTATTTTTTTAACCACCATCTCTTAGATTGATAGATCGCAGATTAGCATGATTAGGTATGTGTGTGTGTGTGTGTGTCTGTACCTCTTCCCTACGCTTGTCTGAGCTGCGGCATCGGTCAGTGGCACCGAAACAAAAGCACTTGGTGCAGCCTTTAGGGTTATTGGGGTCGAGATGGAATGTGCCCAGTGCACACTGCTCACACCGCAAACCCACGACGTTTTCCTGACAAGGACAACATAACATGAAGTGCAATATTCATGGCCTTCATTTAGGGACTTTCGTGTTTTTTAATAGCTTTATCTTTAATCACAGAGATCATGATGAATAAACAGAGCCATATGAATAAACAATTACAGTTACATCCCGACCGCTGTAACTACAATCCAACGTACCACGTTAACAGTAACACAAGGCAACACAATACTACCAAAATAATCATTGTGGCGTTTTACCAAAATGATTCATGTACAATAAACTGAGGAGCTACATATAGAGGTGCTGCAGCAGAGAGAGAGAGAGAGAGATGTACCTTGCAGAGACACTGTCCTGTGGTGAAGTCACACACATTCTTCTCAGTTCCAGCTTCATTGCAGTCACATGGCCTGCAGTTGGGATATCCATAGAAGCCAGGAACGCACCGGTCACACTGCCGACCCACGATGTTTAACTTGCACCTGCAGAATTTTCACATCATATGCAAATATGCATTTGCCCAACTTCAGTGTGACAGCCTTGAGATACATGATATCACTGCTGACAAAAATCACATCTTTACTGAAATCAAAATTACAGATAACCAGTGGCGGCTGGTAGTCTTTCAAACAGGGGAGGCTGGTCGGTAACGATATTTCCAGATTTTAAAAGAAAAAAGAAAAAACACATAAATTTTGCCCATACTCTTGCCTCTGATCTGGCTGATTGTTGGCAGGGTCACAAACTGTGAAATAACAGGTTCTTTTGGGCCATTAGCCTACTGTCCAATATACATGATGGTGGTGTTGGGGGGTATATTTTAACATTTTATATTTTAAAATTGTGGCATGTTGTTTAAAAATTGATCATTATTGAGAGCAGCTCTTTGTCAGGAACCTCAGCAGTAACAGCAGAGTGTTCTGGAATAGGCACAAGCACTGACCTTGGGGAGCCAAACATAGAGCTGGGTGCCACACATTTCATTCAGTGACAGTTTCCCTATATTTTACTTATTTTGACTGAGAAATGTTTTATTGACAATTTTGATAACCCTTCACTTTTAATCCAGGTCTGTAGTGTGAAATGTTCTCGGCTGTGTTTTTGTTTAAAAATGTTTTCCAAATTGTAGCTGTGTTTAATTCATATCCAGAAAAATATATATTCCAATATAATATACTCAGCATAAACATTTTAAATAGATTCTATATTTTTGGTCCATCCATGACATATTACTAAAGTAGCCTATTTACTGTTGTTGATGTGGGTCACTTGCTGTTAGCCAATTCACTTTCTCGTACCAGGAGAGCTGAAAGGAACGAGTATTATTCCCTACCTTTTTCACCAAGTCAATTTGAGGCGTTGGTCTACCCTGCTCTTTAATTTTAATTTTTTCCTCGAAAGGAAGACTGGCAAATGGCTTCGCCAAAATTAAATCAGCAATGCTTGGCATCCGTGCGCAGCTTTCTTGCTAGCTGACTAGCCCCCTCAAGTTCAAGTTCAGTCACTCAAATAAACGAAATTTCTGGAACTAAAATAGCAAACTTGACAACACTATATTTACACTTTATTTACAATGAAAATATATACAAACTATAAAAGCTGGTAGAAACCGTATGTAATGAATGAAATCGAAATGTAAGCTGATCTCTTACAATACACCACAGCACTTGCGAATCCGCACGGGACTGAACTGAAATTCACCGCTGCCTGTCTATATTTGAAACGAGCTGTCAATCAAAGAAAATATCCGGCCGCTTTCACCAATCACCAGTCTCCTCGCGGAAACTGCCATGTCCCTCCCACTGTGAGGCTCAGAGTCCGTAGGCGGGCATTCTCGCAGTATTTGTCCAATAACCGTCTTGCATTTTGAGATTGAAAAGCGCATAGCTCCCAAATGCCACTGAAGTCCACTGAGGCTGGGAGTCCGTGGGACTCCGTGGGCGGGCGTTTTCGCAGTATTTGTCCAATAATCGTCTTGCATTTTGATATTGAAAGCGCATAGCTCCCAAATGCTATTGAAGTCCACTGAGGCTGGGAGTCTGTGGGACTCCGTGGGCGGGCGTTTTCGCAGTATTTGTCCAATAATCGTCTTGCATTTTGATATTGAAAGCGCATAGCTCCCAAATGCCATTGAAGTCCACTGAGGCTGGGCTGCATCGCGCTGTCACAAGGGGGAAAAACTCACGCACACATTAGGCGAACTGGGGAAAGTTATAACGGAATAATTTCGCACTGTAGTTGGGTTGAGCACATATCTTTCTATGATTCTGGAAATGAAATAGCAATGTTATAAGGTCGGCTATAACATAAGCCTAGCGCAATTCATCCTACACGATGTTCGTCATTTTTAGAGGAGGCTGAGCCTCCCTCGTTGTCTTAGAGCAATCGCCTGTGCAGATAACACAGATTATTCTATCCACATTCACTGGGTATGAGCAATCGCGTGCTTTGATTGGCTACTCTACTATTAGGATACCAGCAGAAAATCGTCGGCTAGGATATCAGCTCATATACTGTGAGTAGAGAAAAACAAAATGGCGGAGCATGTTGCTGAACCAACCAAGGACGAAATAAAAACTCTACTTGATTGTTATCAAGTATTTAAAAGAAACAGAAATAGCTAAAAGAATATAGTTTTTTCCCCCCAAATATCTCCTGTTCCACACTCCAGCCCAGTTGGTGACGGTAATGCACCTTTAAAGGAGAACTGAAGTCATTTTTAAATTTGCTTTATTTCTTAATTAATGTGTTATTCAATTACGTTTTTGGTTTTAGTAACCTTATATCGTGACTTGTATTTGCAACTATCTGCAATTAAATATTATACTTATCGGCCTATTCGGTTTTTAGCCGTGTTGAATGTAGTTCGTTTGGTCCACAGCAGGCGTCGCTTATCCGCGCGATCTTCACAAGACTTGTGCGAGACTTCGAAACGTGAAGTGTCAGCCAGGTGTCAGTGCTGCCATTTTGAAAACTGTTTTCCAAACGAAATATTGCACAAAAACGAGTTTAAATGACGATTACTGCCTACTTTTTTCAAACTTTCCTGATTGCTATCAAAACAAACAACTTCCGGCTTGATCACGTCAGCATTCGAAAGAAGGCGCGCGCGTCTTTTGACAACCCGTGTCTGAAATCGCTCCCTACTTACTATATAGAGCACTATTTAGTGGGGATGCCATTTTGTAGTGCTGTCTGAAACCTTAGTGAGGATTATTTACGCCCTTATATAGTGCACTCGAAGCATCCCACAATGCATCATGAAAAGTAGTGTACAACCGATGGTCACTAACCCAGCAATATATCCCATCATGCATTATGGTTGCACTTAAAGAAATCAAATTAAAAGTCTCAAATTTGATTTAATAAAAGGCAGCGGCAAAGAAGAAAGTATTCAACCTTGATTTAAAAGAACTGAAAGATGCAGCAGACACAAAGTACTTTGTATTTATTAATGTGGGAAATATGCTCAGTATAATATAGATTTATCACAAAAATACATGCATGTATTTATTATTTTGAAAACCCACCAGCCGACTGATCGGGCACGTTTTAACTGTGCGACGGAGTAGTGTCCGAAAGCGTCTTTTCATTTTATCAATGAGCTCACTATATAGTCCTCTATATAGTAATTCCTGATATAGGGAGTAGGGAGTAGTGAACGAGTGAGTGATTTCGGACACAGGGAACATTGGCAGATGTTGGTCAATTTGATTTCCGCTGTACGTTTTATTTCCGTCCTACGATGTCTCACATAGGTCTCAGCGAATCTCGTTTACGGCCATTGCTTTGACATATGGACTGATGTATTACATAGCATATTTCAAACACTCATAACTTGCTATAGCAGCGACAGAATAGCGATCAAAAATGCATTCCTATATTTAATAAAATGAGATAAATAGAATTTTGATCATAAAAAATTTGCCTTCAGTTGCCCTTTAAGTTGGTTTGCCAACTGCCAAAAAACCCTGAAGAAGAAGAAGGAGAAGAAGAGGAAGAAGAACCCCCCTCCAAAAAAATACAAAAAGGGCAACAAAATATGGAATGAAAAAATGATGGTAAGAACATCTCTCATCTCATTCTCTCTAGCTGCTTTAACCTGTTCTACAGGGTCGCAGGCAAGCTGGAGCCTATCCCAGCTGACTACGGGCGAAAGGCGGGGTACACCCTGGACAAGTCACCAGGTCATCACAGGGCTGACACATAGACACAGACAACCATTCACACTCACATTCACACCTACGGTCAATTTAGAGTCACCAGTTAGCCTAACCTGCATGTCTTTGGACTGCGGGGGAAACCGGAGCACCCGGAGGAAACCCACGCAGACACGGGGAGAACATGCAAACTCCGCACAGAAAGGCCCTCGCCGGCCACGGGGCTCAAACCCAGGACCTTCTTGCTGTGAGGCGACGGCGCTAACCACTACACCACCGTGCCGCCCCTGGTAAGAACATCTCATCTCATCTCATTATCTCTAGCTGCTTTATCCTTCTACAGGGTCGCAGGCAAGCTGGAGCCTATCCCAGCTGACTACGGGCGAAAGGCGGGGTACACCCTGGACAAGTTGCCAGGTCATCACAGGGCTGACACATAGACACAGACAACCATTCACACTCACATTCACACCTACGGTCAATTTAGAGTCACCAGTTAACCTAACCTGCATGTCTTTGGACTGTGGGGGAAACCGGAGCACCCGGAGGAAACCCACGCGAACACGGGGAGAACATGCAAACTCCACACAGAAAGGCCCTCGCCAGCCCCGGGGCTCGAACTCGGACCTTCTTGCTGTGAGGCGACAGCCCTAACCACTACACCACCGTGCCGCCCCTGGTAAGAACATATCTTTTTTTATTTTTCAAGAATTATTATGATTGCGTTTTTCACAAATCGCTCCTGTCATTTCACCAGTTGTTTACATTCTAATCGGAAATTATTCTGTCGGACGTTTTGTATAAAAGTTTTTATTTATCAAATTTGCAAAAAATAAAAATGCTCAGTTTCTCAAAATCCAGTGAATGTGGATAGAATAAAACAGTTATTTCACTCAATCTCATTGTATATGGCTTATAGCTGACTCGGTGCTACGCACCTCTTCGACTATCAGCTCATGTACAACTTGATTTCGTGGAATAACTGTTAAATATTTCCTGTTGTTGTTATTATTAAAGCTCAGGCACCAGGGCCTGCTGTGATGTCTCAGGGTTTCAGGTTTTCCTGCCTTGTGTGGACAAATCAGCAGGTTATTTTTAGGAGGAATGAGACTCTCACTGTGGAATGTGCTGCAGTACTGTGGAATTTTGTGTGCTCGGGTCAAACAGGGAAACAAAGTATTTTATTAAGCCTTAGTTTAAAAAAAAATCAAACAGGCTTCGGATTAACAAAATGACTTAAAACTATTTAACCAAGATTATCAGTTGTCTGTAATGAAAAGTCAACGTTTTAAGACACGGAATTAAAGACATTTCTGTCATTAGTTATTTTTAGCGAATGGTGTTGACCATGTGGTTGGGGAGTGGAGGTGGTTTACCTGCACTGGCCGCTGTCTGTGTCGCAGTTGATATCCTGAGCCGTGACGCCGGACCGGGAACAGTTACATATCTCACAGCCCACCAGGGGATGGCAGCCGAATGTTTGCGGCTCACACTGCACACACTCCGGCGGCAGTGTACGTGGAGGACAGATACACTCGCCTGTCAGTGGCTCACACAAGCGTGTGCCACAATTACACGCTACAAACATGAGGACAGAGATGTAAATTAGCAGGGAATACACACACTAAACGAACAAACATGATGGACGGCTATAGCCATCCAGTTATTCAGTTTGTCCATGATTATACAGCAACACGACTGTCATTAAATGAGTTTAATTATTTAAAAAAAAAAACATATTACCGATATTACACAAACAGTGGTGCTTGAAAAAGTTTGTGAACCCTTTAGAATTTTCTATATTTCTGCATAAATATGACCTAAAATATCATCAGATTTTCACACAAGTCCTAAAAGTAGATAAAGAGAACCCAGGTAAACAAATGAGACAAAAATATTATACTTGGTCATTTATTTATTGAGGAAAATGATCCAATATTACATATCTGTGAGTGGCAAAAGTATGCGAACCTCTAGGATTAGCAGTTTATTTGAAGGTGAAATTAGAGTCAGGTGTTTTCAATCAATGGGATGACAATCAGGTGTGAGTGGGCACCCTGTTTTATTTAAAGAACAGGGATCTATCAAAGTCTGATCTTCACAACACGTTTGTGGAAGTGTATCATGGCACAAGCAAAGGAGATTTCTGAGGACCTCAGAAAAAGCGTTGTTGATGCTCATCAGGCTGGAAAAGGTTACAAAACCATCTCTAAAGAGTTTGGACTCTTTACACTGCATTCCAGCATAAGAGCCTTATCCCATCTGTGAAACATGGTGGTGGTAGTATCATGGTTTGGGCCTGTTTTGCTGCATCTGGGCCAGGACGGCTTGCCATCATTGATGGAACAATAAATTCTGAATTATACCAGCAAATTCTGAAGGAAAATGTCAGGACATCTGTCCATGAACTGAATCTCAAGAGAAGGTGGGTCATGCAGCAAGACAACGACCCTAAGCACACAAGTCGTTCTACCAAAGAATGGTTAAAGAAGAATAAAGTTAATGTTTTGGAATGGCCAAGTCAAAGTCCTGATCTTAATCCAATCGAAATGTTGTGAAAGGACCTGAAGCAAGCAGTTCATGTGAGGAAACCCACCAACATCCCAGAGTTGAAGCTGTTCTGTATGGAGGAATGGGCTAAAATTCCTCCAAGCCAGTGTGCAGGACTGATCAACAGTTACCGGAAATGTTTAGTTGCAGTTATTGCTGCACAAGGGGGTCACACCAGATACTGAAAGCAAAGGTTCACATACTTTTGCCACTCACAGATATGTATTATTGGATCATTTTCCTCAATAAATAAACGACCAAGTCTAATATTTTTGTCTCATTTGTTTAACTGGGTTCTCTTTATCTACTTTTAGGACTTGTGTGAAAATCTGATGATGTTTTAGGTCATATTTATGCAGAAATATAGACAATTCTAAAGGGTTCACAAACTTTCAAGCGCCACTGTATTATAAATTGTTTCACTTCTAGTACAAATTTACAGTGGATAATTATGACCTGAAAAGAACCAAATAGCAAAATGATATGAGGTTTCCCCGTTAAATAAAGTCTCCCTATAGATAATGCTGTTCTCGAGCCGGGACTCACGCCTGCAGTTCGGGAAGCCATAGTATCCGGTGGCACACTGACGGCAGTCTCGGCCAATCACGTTGGGTCTGCAGGGGCACTGACCACCAAACGGTTGGCATGTGTCGCTCTCAGACCCGGCCTCATGGCAGCCACATGGCACTGCACCGTTATTAAAGAAAGCCGAAAGAGATGTAGCTGAAGACCGGCAGAACTGAGATGCTGTCTGAGGGCTAGAGGAAACCGTGAAATCAAAAATCATTCATTAATTTATTGACTCCAAAAGCTTCACTTCATTCAATCAACAGCTAAAATATATGAGAAATGAGTTCACAGTTAATACGGTATTTATTTCCAGCTATTCATTCCGCTTTATTTAAATGTGCATCTTTTATTTATGCTCGTGTACTTGATGTAGAAGCTGTTTTGTCCACAGTTACTGATGAAGTCATAGGATTTATCCAGTGGCTCTTCAGACAGATAACTGGACCTGTAGCTGCTCTCTGGAACCACTAGTATATAATCCTATACACACACACACACACACACACAAACACAGACTGTTAGATTGTCAGATTGTTTCTAATAGCACAGAAGCTTTCTATAAGTTTATCACTCACCAGCCAGAGTGTTTTTCTGTCTGGGACTCGCACAGTCACAATGACCTCATGGTCAGTCACATCTAGAATGATCTGGTTCTCCGAGATCAGAATGCTACGGCAACCGTAGCCATGGGGACAGAACGTGGCATTGGCATGGCCTGGGTGGGAGAGGGTCCACATTTTAAAACTTCAATCGCTCAACCTTCATAACAAATAACTAACTACTGTAAATCACAGCGTCACCGGGTGTGCTTTATTTACTACGCCAAAGCACACAGCTAATAGTATACAGCCGAGTGATCCTCACCCTGCCAAATTCGTCCACCATTTACATAAATCTGTACAGTGAAGGATGGGTGCAGTGGCTGGTGGTAGTGTAGGATGAACACATAACGTCCCAGTGCATGCACTTGTGTTGAATACACTACTGCGTTCTGTGAAAGGAAGAAGGAAAACAAAACTGAACAAAATAAAGAAATATAATCCTGTACCAGGGCCATCCTAGTAACTGACACCCATAAACTAAAACACAGTACATGAAATTGTAAACATCAAAAAATTAAAAAGTCAGACTAATGTAAAGTGAACCTGAGCTGAGTCCAGGCGGATATGGTCACCGTTGTCAATGGCAGTTGGGGGCGTGTCACGGACAGTCAATGGAGCAGAGTCACCGTGTGCATTAAGAGGTAAGGAAGCCTGACCCTCCTTCAGAACCAGAGACTGAGATGGGGTCTGGAAGCGAGAGGGGACACAGGAAGCACTGGAAGAAGAGGCAAGAACCCATCAGTCATCAGTCAGGATATTTAATCTTCATGGAAGCACAGAAGCATCACATTGGGCACATTCTGCAATGCACTGTCCTACTTCATCTTAGTGTATCGATCCATCCTTATGCTCTAGAAATGATGTCATGACGGAGGATATATTACATTCTAGCTTTTGTCCATCTGTAATGGTCTAGCATGCAGCAGTACCTGTCAGGAGCAAAGTGTCCATGGGTGCTGATGCAGTGCACTCCAGGTGTCAGGTACTCCATTGTGAACTGCGCATGAGGGATCAGGTACACTTTGTGCTGGAGGAAAGATCACATACACATGCACGACTCCTTTTTAGAACACAGACAGAGATCAGAGACACATATCAGACTCATTCTGAGAAAGAGTCATATAGATAGATAGATAGATAGATAGATAGATAGATAGATAGATAGATAGATAGATAGATAGATAGATAGATAGATAGATAGATAGATAGATAGACACTATGCACATTCACCGGATATGAGCAATCGCACACTCTGATTGGCTACTCTTCTACTAGGATATCAGATCATATACCGTGAGTAGAGAAAAACAAAATGGCGCAGCGTGTTGTTGAACCAACCGAGGACGAAATAAAAACTCTACTCGAAAACAAAACCCCCAAAAATACAAAAAAAGCAACCAACTATGGAATAAAACTATTTTATAGTAAGAATGTATTTTTTTTATTTTTCAAGAATTATTATTATTATTATTATTATAGCATTTTTCACAAATTGCTCCTGTCATTTCTCCAGTTTGTTTATATTCTAAGCAGAAACGGTTTTGTCGGACATTTTGTATAAAGTTTTTATTTATCGAATTTGAAAAAAAATAAACGTTAAAATGCTCCGTTTATCAAAATCCAGTGAATGTGGATAGAATAAAATAGTTATTCCACTCAATCTCGTCGTACAGTCAACTCAGCTCTACACGCCTCGTCGGCTATCAGGTCATGTACAACTCGATTTCGTGGAATAACTGTTAAATATACTCAGACTATTAGCATTAAGTTATCATGAGTCAAAGCTTTATTTGACACGTTTTCATACAAACTCAGTTTGCAAATATGGGACCATGCTGGGACACATCAGACACCCCTTACAAAAAAGAAGTTTATTCAAGTGTGTTTCTAGTATACTTCTTTTAAACTAAAAATAAGAGAGCATGCTTTCAGTTTACTTTTTATTTACTTATCAGAGATATACTTAATAAAGTTATACATAAGTATACTTGGCTTATACTGAAAAGTATAAAGAAAAGTGTAAGTATATTATCATCATTGCCATATTTTAATGAAATATAAATTGCTACATTTAGAAAATCTTATTAAATAGTCACACTCATGTTTAATGTATAAAATTATTCATGGACTTGCTCCTCCTGTACTGACCCAGTTTATAAAGGTGGTATCAACATCTACACGGAGTGCAGCTAGAGGAGATTGTGCGGTCCAGTTTAGAAAAAGTGCTTTTAGCCAGTCTGCATTTTCAATCAGGGCTGCTCGTGAGTGGAATTCCATTCCAATTGACATTAGAAATCAATCAAATTATGCTTCTTTTAATTTTTTTAAAAAAGTGGTTAATTAGTGGTCAAGGCTGTCAACATTAAATTTTAGTGCTTAATTTTTCTCCATGTTTGCTGCCCTGCCTGTCGATGTTTTTCTGATGCCATCCGTCATGTTGTCTTGTCAGTTTGTCGAGTATTACTGTTGCTTTTTGTGTATGGTTTTTTATGATGTGTTTGGTGTCTATGTCCTGCTTGTTTCTTATTGTGTCTTGTATTATAAATGTTGTTGATGTTTGTTGTTGTTGCTTAATGTTGTTCTTGGTTTTGTCTGTAGTAATTGTTTGGTGTTGAGTTTATGTTGGCTTGTGTGTAAATGTATTTTAGTTTTGTTTTTTATTTTTATTCAGATTTAGTTTTTTATTTGGAAATGTTTTATTTGATTATATTTCAATTTTTGTTATTTTAGAGTGACTATTTTAGCATCAGTCCAGGGACAGCAGATGCAAAATAGCTTTCTGGCTAATTCTGGCATATTTATATTTGTTTAAATGTTTTATTAATGTGCATTGTCCCTGATAACTAAACCTTTAAATAAATAAATAAATAAATAAATATTAAGCTTATACTTAAACTTTTGATTAAGATATACTTAACAAAAGTGTAATAAAGTATTAAAATATTTGTGCCTTGTGTTTAAGTGTACTTACCCTGTAGTAGATTTTGATTTTTAAAGAAAATGAATATGTTCTTAATCCTGAGTATCTGTTGTTATTTTGTGAATTCTTACCTTTATAACTTCATTGTAACTTAAAGTACAAAACACTTAAGTTGTCTACTGGTAGTGTGCATGAGGTAAGGGTTAGGGCTAGAAAACTAATAGTATACCTAGAAGGGTAACTGCAGTATACTTCAAAACTAAAAAGTGGACTAGATGGATATAACCAGTAACTAATAGTATATTTTCAATATGCTATAAAGTATACTTTTATAAACTAAAAAGTGGACTAGAAGTGTGTAACGAGTAAACCAATAGTATATTTCCAGTATACTACAAAGTATACTTTAGTAAACTAAAAAGTGGACTAGAAATATAAAACAAATAAATTCATAGTATATTTCCAGTAGACTATGAAGTATGCTTTTATAAAGTAAAGAGTGGACTGCAAGTATAGAACTAGTAAACTATTAGTATACAAGTTTACTTGTGGTATACTTGCAGTACAAAATAAAAAATACTAGTTGTCTACTCAAAGTTTACTTCTCTTAGACTTAAAGTATACTTTTTATAAACTAAAAGTGGGCCAATTTAGTCCCAAGTAGTATTAGATTAGTTTACTTACAAGTATACTGTAAGTACATTGATATCAGTAGACTTGGTACACAAAAGTATACTTAAGGAAATATACTTTAACTTTACTTAAGTATACTTAATAAAATTAACTTGAAGTAAACTTCTTTTTAATAAGGGACGTGTTAGACACAGAGACAGATTAGAGGGTGTTTTTTTCTTTCTTTTAAATTATGACTATAGAGTGCAAGATTAGAAGAAAGCAACATGACAAATGCTTTCTCACCAGGAAGAAGTTGCTTCGGTCTGCAATGAGCTGCACATCAACTTCCGTGGAAAGAGTGACGATAGCTATACGCTGCATTTCATCTATAGACACTGCACGACACAAGAAACTAAAAGACGCACACACACACACACACACACACACACAAATGTTTGTCTCACTATCCTTGTGAAGACCTTCCATTGACATTATTATTATTACTGCAGTTAACTAATGCTGTGGGCGGCACGGTGGTGTAGTGGTTAGCGCTGTCGCCTCACAGCAAGAAGGTCCGGGTTCGAGCCCCGTGGCCGGCGAGGGCCTTTTTGTGCAGAGTTTGCATGTTCGCCTCGTGTACGCGTGGGTTTCCTCCGGGTGCTCCGGTTTCCCCCACAGTCCAAAGACATGCAGGTTAGGTTAACTGGTGACTCTAAATTGACCGTAGGTGTGAATGTGAGTGTGAATGGTTGTCTATGTGTCAGCCCTGTGATGACCTGGCGACTTGTCCAGGGTGTACCCCGCCTTTCGCCCGTAGTCAGCTGGGATAGGCTCCAGCTTGCCTGCGACCCTATACAATAGGATAAAGCGGCTAGAGGTACTGAGATGAGATTAATTAATGCTGTGCCTGCACCCAAACCTCACTCTAACCTTAACCTCAGTAATGAAAAGGAAACTTTTTGGCTTTTTTTTTTTTTTAAACACAACAGCAATTTGCTTGTGAGGACCATCCAAATTTCGACCTTGTCGGGACATTGTCAGATTTTACAATCCTTGTGGGGACATTTGGTCCTCAGTAGTATATAAAAACACACACACACACACACACACACACACACACACACACACACACACACACACACACACCAAATACAGGAAATTATTTCAGAATTTTGGGAAAGAAAAATCAATACAAAATATAAAAAGCAACCTAACCTGCATGCACAAAGATGAAATAATAAACAGAAATGTTGCATGCATGTGAAAGCTGAGCCCAGTTATTAGTAGTTAAAAGGAATCTTTCTTTCCACGCAACTATTCTTTGCCTGATTTCATTGCTCAAAAATACCAGTAAATGTTTCACTTCATTAAAATACACATCAGCGAAGTACCACAGAGTTAGTGAGACTGGGTTTATATTTACCTTTAACTATATACACACAAGAGGGTTTACCAACTTAAATATTAGGGCAGTGTAGCGTATGTGACACCATGTCTACAACAGCCTGAAGGTGTTTTTGAGTATTAACTTTAACTGATTTCCCTATGGGTGGCACGGTGGTGTAGTGGTTAGCGCTGTCGCCTCACAGCAAGAAGGTCCAGGTTCGAGCCCCGTGGCCGGCGAGGGCCTTTCTGTGTGGAGTTTGCATGTTCTCCCCGTGTCCGCGTGGGTTTCCTCCGGGTGCTCCGGTTTCCCCCACAGTCCAAAGACATGCAGGTTAGGTTAACTGGTGACTCTAAATTGACCGTAGGTGTGAATGTGAGTGTGAATGGTTGTCTGTGTCTATGTGTCAGCCCTGTGATGACCTGGCGACTTGTCCAGGGTGTACCCCGCCTTTCGCCCGTAGTCAGCTGGGATAGGCTCCAGCTTGCCTGCGACCCTGTAGAACAGGATAAAGCGGCTAGAGATAATGAGATGAGATGATTTCCCTATTATTGTTAGTACAGTTGTGGTCAGAAGTTTACATACAGTGACATGAATGTCATCTTGGATATGAATGTCATGGCAATATTTGAGCTTTCAGTAATTTCTCTGAACTGTTCTTTTTCTGTGGCAGAATGTACAGCATACATCTTTAATAAAAAAAAACACTAGAATTTGGTGCACAAGTTTTAATTTTCTTTGGGTTTTCTGAAATCAACACAGGGTCAAAATTATACATACAGGGTTAAAAATATACATAAAGTACACCTAATATTTGGGTAAAATGTCTCTTCGTAAGATTCACCTTGACCAAACATTTTTGTTTGCCATGAACAAGCTTCTGGCAGAATTCTGGTTGGATATTTCATGACTCTTCATGGTAGAATTGGTAGAGTTCAATTAAATTTGTTTTTTTTCCCTTGGCATGGACTCGACTCATAAGCACAGCCCATATATTTTCAGTAGGGTTGAAGTCAGGACTTGTTTTAAGCTTAATGTTTGTCTGCTTTATCCTCCACAACCAGCTCTGATGCATGTTTGGGTTCATTGTCCTGTTGTAATTCCCAAGTCATGTTCAAGTTTCTGATGGTTTATGCTGAAGAATTCTGAGGTAGTCCCCCTTCTTCATTATTCCATCCACCTTGTGCAATGAACCAGTTCCACTGGCAGCAAAACAGCCCCAGAGCATGATGATCCTACCACCACCAGCTGGTACAGTGTCCCTCTGTACACGGTGGTCATTGTGGACAAACAACTCAATGTTTGTCTCATCTGACCATACAGTTATCCTCCAGAAGACGTTTTGCTTTGTACGTGTGGTCAGCTTCAAACTTTAGTTAAGCTTGAAGGTGTCAATTTTGGAGCAGGGGGTTATTTCTTGGATAGCGGCCTCTTAGTCCATGGTGATCTGAACTGTAGACAGTGATCCATCAGCTTCCAGTTCATGGCAGGGCTGTGTCATGGTGGTTCCCAGGTTGTTCCTGACCATCCAAACCAATTCCTTTCAGCTACGGGTGACAGTTTGGGTTCTCTTGACGTAAAGTGGCTTGGCAAAGTGACTACACCTCACAATAACTTGGATACAGTTGTTTGAACTGATCCTGGAATTTGCAGTTGTTTAGAAATGGCTCCAAGAGACATTCTGGAGTTGTGTATATCTGCGATCCTCTTTCTCATATCTGCACTGAGCTCCTTGGACTTTCCCATTGTATTGTGTGTTGGTCAATCCAGTGAGTGCTGTAAACAAACCCTTTTTATGAAGGCACAGAGAAGCTACCAGCTGTAGTCAATTACGATTACTAACAGGAAGTTAAGAGACCTCGGTCTTGGCAAGATAAGAGACATTTTGGAAGTTTCAGCACTTCTAAATTAATAATCTAACTGAGCGTATGTAAATGTTTGACCCTGTATGTATAATTTTGACCCTGTGTTGATTTCAGAAAACCCAAAGAAAATTAAAACTTGTGCACCAAATTCTAGTGTTTTTTTTAATTAAAGATGTATGCTGTACATTCTGCCACAGAAAAAGAACAGTTCAAAGAAATTACTGAAACCCCAAATATTGCCATGACATTCATATCCAAGATGACATTCATGTCACTGTATGTAAACTTCTGACCACAACTGTATATAGGTTAACGTGGGACGGCCTTGAGCTGAAGTGCCCAAGAATGGCGGCGTGCACGTATGCAGCGGCTTTGCTCTCCTATGGTGAACTAAATTTCGTTGTACATTTGTGCAGTGACAATAAAGGCATTCTATTCTATTCTACTCTATGTATTCTATTTGAGTAAAAAAAACTCTCGCGTAGTTTACAAACAGAGAGAAAAGTCTGTTTTGTCTGGCAGAAGTGTAAATGTGAGTTAACAGTATGTGCTTTGAGAAGCTCATGACAACAATCACAACAACGGCAGAAAGTTTTAAAGAGAAACTAATGGTGCTCCTCTGGGTGTTTAATATCTCTGTGCTGCAAAGTTATTAATATATTTCTCAAAACAATTACATGAAACTGCTAAACGTTTTACAGTTCGACAGGGAAACCTGCCTGACATGTAATCACATGTAATGTAATCATGCATCAAGTTTAAAGGAACAGTCCACCGTACTTCCATAATGAAATATGCTCTTATCTGAATTGAGACGAGCTGCTCCGTACCTATCCGAGCTTTGCGCGACCTCCCAGTCAGTCAGACGCAGTCAGACGCGCTGTCACTCCTGTTAGCAATGTAGCTAGGCTCAGTATGGCCAACGGTATTTTTTGGGGCTGTAGTTAGATGCAACCAAACTCTTCCACGTTTTTCCTGTTTACATAGGTTTATATGACCAGTGACATGAAACAAGTTCAGTTACACAAATTGAAACGTGGCGATTTTCTATGCTATGGAAAGTGCGCACTATAATGACAGGCGTACTAACACCTTCTGCGCGCTTCGACAGCACATTGATATCTGAGCTCTGTATCAATGCGCTGTCAAAGCGCGCAGAAGGTGTTAGTACGCCTGTCATTATAGTGCGCACTTTCCATAGCATAGAAAATCGCCACGTTTCAATTTGTGTAACTGAACTTGTTTCATATCACTGGTCATATAAACCTATGTAAACAGGAAAAACGCGGAAGAGTTTGGTTGCATCTAACTACAGCCCCAAAAAATACCGTTGGCCATGCTGAGCCTAGCTACATTGCTAACAGGAGTGACAGCGCGTCTGACTGCGTCTGACTGACTGGGAGGTCGCGCAAAGCTCGGATAGGTACGGAGCAGCTCGTCTCAATTCAGATAAGAGCATATTTCATTATGGAAGTACAGTGGACTGTTCCTTTAACCCTGGCCTTAGTGTGTGAAATCAACGAATATGAATGCAACACATTTCCTCAACAAAGTCCTGAATATTTAACAGTTTTTCTACGAAATCGAGTCGCTGATAGCCGATGAGGCGCGTAGCACCGAGTCAGCTATAAGCCATGTACGACGAGATTGAGTGGAATAACTGTTTTATTCTATCCACATTCACTGGATTTTTTAGAAACTGACCATTTTTTGCAAATTCGATTCATAAATCTTAAACAAAACGTCCGACAAAATAATTCCCACTTAGAATGTAAACAAACCGGAGAAATGACAGGAGCAATTTGTGAAAAATACAATAATAATAATAATAATTCTTGAAAAAATAAAAAAGATACAGTACGTTCTTACCATCAAATACTTTCATTCCATATTTTGTTGCTTTTTTTTTGCTTTTTTTTTGGCTTTTGTTTTCAAGTAGTTTTTATTACGTCCTCAGTTGGTTCAGCAACATGCTGCGCCATTTTGTTTTTCTCTACTCACAGTATATGAGCTGATATCCTAGTCGGAGTCAATCAGAGCACGAGATTGCTCATATCCAGTGAATGTGGATAGAATAATAAGAAATATATGTTCTTTGTGCACACATACAACTTCACCCACGCAGAAACACACCTGTACTTGCAGTGGAGCAGTGTGATGCGCTCCTGATGGCCGCGTCCTCCGGGTGTGTTAACAGACACAGTAAGAGTTTGTGGAGCTTTCTCTTCACTGGTGTACTCTACGACCAGAATGTATTCACCCGGTAAAAGTACTCGACCCCGCAGCTGCACATTGATCTGCGCGCGCACACACACACACACACACACACATATATACATACATACATACATACGGGTACATACATACATATATATATAGTTAGATGTCTTGCAAAATGAGAAGGACAAATCAATGCATAAATTCTAACCAAGTAATATTCCATAACAGAGGAGATCCCAACAGTGTGGATCTGACACTCACGTCATTGCCACTGCAGACGGCCATGCTGGGATGCCGAGGTGTAATCTTCTCTACAGAACACAGTCTGGGCAGATGATTATCTGCTCTGCAGCTGGCATCCTTACCAGAGAGAGACGGGAACTCGTCCAGAGACAGGTACTTATACAGCAAACAACTACACATGATCACACACAAAAACAGCCGTTAATTTACACTCTAATCCCGAAACATATTCTAGCAGTATTTAATACTTGCAGTGATACTGAAACAGATTATATACCATTACACCAAAAATATTCTTTAAAAGAATTCATATTTTCGTACTGGTTCTCACTTTATTGTAAGAGATATAGTATTTAGAGCAGGCGTATGGATTGAAGTGAAATGAAAAACAAATTAGTTTGTGCAAAATCTATTGAGTGTTCTGTCTTGTGTGTGTCTGTTACTGACTTCTGATTGGGCTCGTGTGCTGGGCTGTATATACAGGGTTCAGTCACTTTCACCTGCAGAATAGGAGCTTCGTAGTACGCACTGGGCAACAGCACTAGATAATCCTGCACAGCCACACAGATACAATAAGAAATAAGATATCCCGAGAACATTTTCACTCATATTCTGCCAATTTGTTCTGCTACTGAAGATGAAAAATATTTTTTTTACAAATCACGTTTACAATATATTACAAATGTTTTGTTCAGGTTACTATGACTTGAGATACCAGCGAGTGGGCTAGTGGTTGGCGTGTCCGCCTCTCGATCGGGAGATCATGAGTTTGACTCACGGTTGGGTCATACCAAAGACCATCATAAAAATGGTGCCTACTGCCGTCTGGCAAGGCACACTGCAATACAAATGTGAGTGGGGAGTCAAACTCTCGTGGTTACCAGAGGACTAGCCCCTCACTGTAACCCTAGCTATGTAATAGGCGAGAGGCTGAGGGAAACGGAGATCGGCGCCGCCATATGGCGTGGGAAGGACTTTGACTATGACTTGAGAGTAGAAACTCAACTGAAAACTTCCATAAACATGAAACATAAAGGTGATTTTCTTCCATTTCAGTATGTAAACGAGTATCTATTTCCATAAACACTGAGTAAATCAAATAAATGTTGAGTATTTATTAGGGCTGTAACGATATGCGTATTGAAATCGAGATACGCAGAGCCACGATCCGTATCGCGATACAAGAAGGCAGAATCGCGGTACACCCTTTCAAACTTCTCCTCAGCCCAAAAACAGAGGCGCTTCCAAACTTCAATTTATGAATACTTTACTTTTTATTTAAATTACATTTTAAACTTACTTAAATTACTTTATTTTTTTATATCTATTAGTAAGTCGTTTTTTCGCCGACCTGCGACAATCTTCTGCGAGTCACGCAACGTCCACACTCGCCACTGGCAGAGCATTCATTTCTTTTAAGCGGTCGCCATTCTGGTTGCGACGCGGGCAGCGAATCTGTAAACAAGCAGCTCATTGGCTGGCTAGGTGTGCCACAAGCCAATCACAATCACTTGACCGGAAAGGCATGCAGTGTTGCCAGATTGGGCGGGTTTAGGTGCTTTTTGGCTGGTTTTGAACATATTTGGGGGTGGAAAACGTTAGCAATATCTGGCAACACTGAAGGCATGTCTGCTTGGGCGGAAGCCTTCTGCGGCAGTTACATTTTGACACGCGAGCAATGTTTCACCATAAAAATTCCGTAATTTCCATCTGTTTTCCGCGATCACAGAAAATCATTGGCCCTATGAGAGTGAGACAGTGAGAGAGCCACCCCCCCCCAAAAAAAAAATCTTAACGGATTTACACGATTTGGAAAAATGACTTTTTCAGAACCGAAAAAAACAGAGCTTCCGGCTCAACAGTATTATTTTGAGAAATAAAACAATCTTTGGATATACATTTGTTCATTTTTGCATACATATTACTCATTCTCTGCAGTGGTCTGAATTATTTGTTATTAAATAGTTAATGTAAGTAAGTAAATGTTAATAAGTCAAATTTACTACTTTAAAAAAACATTTTTAAAAAAATCGTGGGCATATCGAATCGTGGGTCAAAAATCGCGATACGAATCGAATCGTGAGTTGGGTGTATCGTTACAACCCTAGTATTATATGCAAAATAAAGTTTAAATATGCAGTAATTTTTAAAGTTTATATATATTCTGGAGTATCCCGTCGGTCTCAACGCCTGTGGTTGGATGTCACGCCGGGTCCTGGCTGATGAGCTTTTCTGGCAGCCCTCTTCTCCTCTGCACTGGTGACACGGTGTTTCTCAAAGTCCTCAACTATATATATATATATATATATATATATATATATATATTCTATCCACATTCACTGGATGTGAGCAATCGCATGCTCTGATTGGCTACTCTACTACGAGGCTATCAGCTCATATACTGTGAGTAGAGAAAAACAAAATGGCGGAGCATGTTGCTGAACCAACTGAGGATTAAATAAAAACTCTACTCAAAAACAAAACCCCAAAAAATACAAAAAAAGTACAACAAAATATGGAATAAAAGTATTTGATGGTAAGAACAAATCTTTTATTTTTCAAGAATTATTATTATCGCATCTTTCACAAATTGCTCCTGTCATTTCGCCAGTTTGTTTACATTCTAAGAGGAAATTATTTTGTTGGACGTTTTGTATAAACTTTTTATTTATCAAACTTGCAAAAAATAAAAATACTCTGTTTCTCAAAATCCAGTGAATGTGGATAGAATAAAACAGTTATTCCACTCACTCTCATCGTACACGGCTTATAGCTGACTCGGTGCTACACACCTTGTCAGCTATCAGCTCATGTACGACTCGATTTCGTGGAATAACTGTTTATAAATTTTATATATATATATATATATATATATCCTGTTCTACAGGGTCGCAGGCAAGCTGGAGCCTATCCCAGCTGACTACGGGCGAAAGGCGGGGTACACCCTGGACAAGTCGCCAGGTCATCACAGGGCTGACACATAGACACAGACAACCATTCACACTCACATTCACACCTACGGTCAATTTAGAGTCACCAGTTAACCTAACCTGCATGTCTTTGGACTGTGGGGGAAACCGGAGCACCCGGAGGAAACCCACGCAGATACGGGGAGAACATGCAAACTCAACACAGAAAGGCCCTCGCCGGCCACGGGGTTCGAACCCAGACCTTCTTGCTGTGAGGCGACAGCGCTAACCACTACACCACCGTGCCGCCCTTCACTGAACTCATAACTGAATTTTGTGGTTTGATAGTGTGTGAGGGGTGTAATGTTAGTATCTGAAAGGTGGTGAAACGTCAATATTAAAATCTAGGTGTCTATCAGACATTCTCTAAAATATTAATATAATATTGGTCAGCGATAAACCAGTGAAACCTTTATACTTGTACATGTTTCTACAGATATGACTCATTTCCGAGTTCTAGGAGATGAACAGTTGAGAGTAGAAGCGTGTCATTACATAATTCCAACATGATGTGATGTTTTACTGAGTACTGAACCGAACAGTAAAATTAAACACACACCAGTAGAATGCCTTCAGCTTCGATGATGATGGTCCAAGTGCCAGGGTTCAGTACAAACGGCTCTACAAAACTGTTCTGAGGCACATTTACAAACGTGGGCTCTGAACTGGGAGCGAAAACGATCTGTTTAGACTGTTCAGAACCTGGGCAAAGAGAGAGCAAGGGAGAAAACAATATTATACATCATATTACATGAGCTGACGTGCATTATTGACTGATTTTTCCATTACTATTCATTTCAAAAACATACGTGCTTCAAATTTGACAATTTTCGTAATATTATTCAAACAGAAATATCAGTGACAGACAAGGGCTGTTATTGGCTACTGCACTCGTCACACGTACCTCTTCTGCTGTTGGGATAGGCTGTGATTTTGCCGTGGGAGACGGCAGCCTCAGTGCTTACATATCTGAGGATCAAACGCGTGAGATACATGTCCACCTCATTCACGTGCACCGTCAATTTGACTGCGCTCTGAGACAGACAAAAGTGAGGAAAGAGCAGGAAGGAGGAGGAAGGGAAAGAGTGACATGGGAAGGGGAGATATATAGCAAAGGTCTATGTTAAAGACCTAGCGTGGGAAAGTGAACCTAGTCTGGGTCTGTGTGTTTACAGTAAGTCCTTGGTGCAGGTTTGGAGGGTTCGGAGGGGAGGAGCCACCAAGCCAATCAAAAGCAAGGAACACCTGCTCATGCATCTGAGAGCAAGTGCGAACCAGGAACAGGAAGCAAGTAGAGGAAGAGACAGGGAGGTGGACATAAAGGACAAAGAAGTGGAAGAAAGAAGTGGGACTCACAGTTGCTGCATAGGAAATTCCTGCTGTCTTCCATCACAGAGACACGCCCCCAGATGTCTGTGCCGCCACGGTTAACATACCTCACCACCACATGGAAGAGATCTGGAGAGCCGACTACCACCTCAACCAGCACTCGTGGCTACGGAGCGAAAGAACATGCAAAATAGAGAGCAAGGAGGAAAAAGGAAAGAGCGCACAAAAGCACAGCCTTTTCTTAAAACCACCACCGGCGCTACAGTATAAAGCCAACAGCAGCATTCAATACACAAACTGTTACGTATATACAGCTCTTGCACCAAGCAACAAGCAAAGCCAAGCTAGATTTTTTCAAAGATACCAATTTCACCAATTCCCAGGATAGTGAACTGCAGGGCATTAAACATGCATGGGGCATAACGTACAGTACATGGGTACAATATTTCTGCACAATGCTCCTAGTATATTAAATACACCACATTCGTCTATGGATAACCAGTACATTAATATTTTTCACTCATCCTTAAGACTTGAACGTTTGCTATGTTGTTTTCCCCGCATTTTCACCCCAATTAGGTCATCGCCAATTTCTACCCATCAGCCAGCTCTTCCCTGTCAACTGCCGAGGGTGAAGGCTACCATGTCCTTTTCTAAGACACGTCAAGCCAGCCAAATGCATCTTTTCAAACCGCTGCTCATGCTGTGTCACAGGGCATCGTAACACAGGGTAACTGCATAACACAATATCTGCCCTCTTCCGCATACATGAGCTCACATGCCCCTTTTCCACCAAAGCAGTTCCAGGGCTGGTTCGGGGCCAGTGCTTAGTTTGGAACCGGGTTTTCTGTTTCCACTGACAAAGAACCAACTCTGGGGCCAGAAAAACCGGTTCCAGGCTAGCACCAACTCTTTGCTGGGCCAGAGGAAAGAACCGCTTACGTCAGCGGGGGGGCAGAGTTGTTAAGACCAACAACAAAAACAAGACCGCGAAAGATCGCCATTTTTAAGCGACGAGAAGCCACAGCTGTACAAACGCGAAGTCATCCATTATTATTATTGTTGTTGTTGTTGCCGCTGCTGCTTCTTACGTGTTGTTTTTGCTTTGATATTCGCGCCAAGGTTTATGTAAACGTAGCGCCGTAACTGACGTATACAGCGACGTAATGACGTGGCTCCGCTTAGCGCCGCGAGCTATAGAAAAGCAAACTGGTTCTCAGCTGGCTCGCAAGTTGAACGAGTTGTGAACCAGCACCAGCACTGGCCCCGAACCAGCCCTGGAACTGATTTGGTGGAAAAGGCGTAACAGACACCTACGATTAGCTAGTGTGACTGTAATTAACACTCAGAGAGCACGGCTAATTTTTCTCCCCCAAATATCATCAAATGTCAAGAGCAACAGGAAAACAAGATAAAGAAAAAACAAAAAATACAGGTTGTAGGCAGCAGAGATAAGAGTATACGAAAATGACATGAATTTTATTCATTGTTAAAATTGTACAATGTACCATTCACTGTAAAATTAATTATTTGAATTCATTAAACTGTTTTTTTTTTAAACATATGTGATGAGTCATGGAATCCACGGACACATGTCGGCCGAAACGAATCCGAGAAAATCGCAAAAGAAGCATTGCTTCTTTTGCAATTTTCTCGGATTCGTTTTGGCCGACATGTGTCCGTGGATTCCATGACTCGTCACATATGTTATAAATGGACTTTAGGGCAAAATTAAAAATACCAAAACAACACAGGATGTAAAAACCTTGACGAAAAAGCCAAACATGTTTAACACCTGTACTTGTTTGATTCTGAATCTCTCACCTGAATGGAGGACATCTGAGCGTAGCCCCTCCAGCTAAAGGCCTCGAATTCCAGTGGATTGTAGCCAAAACGCACCGGCCGCCCATCCAACGTCGTGCCTTCTTCCACCTCAAACTTCAGGTGGTGCAGGTCAGGGAAATAGTGATCTGGACGTGGACTAGGAAACAAACCCAGGAGTATGTAGCTTCATAGTGAAGGACAGGAGATGCTTTTAAAACCATACTGGATTTGGCCTTACTGGTTGCATTTGGGTCCCTCCACATTGGGTCTGCATCTACACCTGCCTTTTCTCTCCTCACATGACAGACTAGCAGAAGCTCCAATATCACACTGACAACCTGGACACACACACACACAGTCAGAGGGGCAGGTGATATAGCAAATTATTATACATACAGGACACGTCTTCCATGGAATAAAAATTTATTCTATTCCCTTCTAGTGGGTTTCATTCATTTGATTTGATAGCATGCAATATTGTTAGCATATCGCTTATCCTACGTGTATTACGTCACTCTACCCAATGGAGAATGAGAGTTGAATATGGTTTACGATATTGCATGGTTGTCAAGACAACATGACATTACACATTGGAGCTGATGCAAATATTCAATGGGAAAGTTTACTGCTGAGCATAGGCACAATCATTTCTTTGTTTGCTGAACACCCGAAAGGCTACCAAAACTTCATTAAATATTCTTCACGCATATTTACAAGAGAAAAGCATACCAACAGACATTAAAAAAAACTGGAAAAGAGACACATCAGAGATGTAAAACTTCAGCACTAGCGAGCGACTGTGACAATTTGTAAACAAACACGGCCGACAGGTTTGCTTCTTTAAATACGGAAGATTTTGAGAGAATTTTGAAAGAGAAAGATGTGTTAAAAACCGGAAAGGAATGTGTATGTATAATAATAATAATAATAGCTGGGGTTTTTTCATGGTATATCAGATATATTCCATTCAGCTACTCGTCTTCGACTTGTTCAATATCACGCTAGCTGAATGGAATATATCTGACATACCATGAAAAAAAGCCAGCCAATATTATTTAATTATTATACATATGAGCCACTTTGGGGCGCCACTTTGGAGCGCCACTTTGGGGCGCCACTTTGGGGCGGCACGGTGGTGTAGTGGTTAGCGCTGTTGCCTCACAGCAAGAAGGTCCGGGTTCGAGCCCCGTGGCCGGCGAGGGCCTTTCTGTGCGGAGTTTGCATGTTCTCCCCGTGTCCGCGTGGGTTTCCTCCAGGTGCTCTGGTTTCCCCCACAGTCCAAAGACATGCAGGTTAAGTTAACTGGTGACTCTAAATTGACCGTAGGTGTGAATGTGAGTGTGAATGGTTGTCTGTGTCTATGTGTCAGCCCTGTGATGACCTGGCGACTTGTCCACGGTGTACCCCGCCTTTCGCCCGTAGTCAGCTGGGATAGGCTCCAGCTTGCCTGTGACCCTGTAGAACAGGATAAAGCGGCTAGAGATAATGAGATGAGATGAGCCACTTTTTCCATGGAATAAAAACATGTATTCTATTCCCTTCTAGTGGGTTTATTGATGGCATGCAATATTGTTATCATATCGCTTATCCTCCATGTATTACGCCACTCTCCCCAATGGAGAATGAGCATGCAATATTGTTACAATATTGCACGTTGTCAAGACAACACGACGTCACACGTCGGAGCTCACGCAAAGATCCAATGACAAAACTTTTCTGCTGCGCATGCGCACAATCATTTCTTTGTCGGCCAGGAAAGAGAGAAGACGGGGTTAATCCAGCTCTAGGTTTAAGCACTGAATAAATAAACTGAAAACTGAAACCGAAGATGCGCTGAACACCCGAAAGGCTTCATTAGATATTCTTCACGCAAGTTTATAAGAGAAAAACATACCAACGGACATCGAAAAACTGGAAAAGAGACACATCGGAGATGTAAAACTTTTGCACTAGCAAGTGACTGTAACAGTTTGTAAACAAACATGGCTGTGACGTTTGCTTCGTTAAGAGCGGAAGATTTTGAGAGAATTTTGGCTGCCAGGTTGTGGCCCTTGTGTGTACCGGTAGCTGTCGATGTTGATTTTCAAAGTAACTAAGTAAATTATACAGGGAAATGAATACTTAAGTCTGAGTGAAAAATGCTGTGGCGAGTGTGTGTGGAGGAAGAGTCTTGGGACAGAAATCTTAGTTCTCGGTCATTAGCCTGTGCTACTGATGAATGCTATAGCAGCTGAAAAATGACTTCACTACCGCACTAACAGTGCCAACTTATGGGTAAATTAGCATTGGCCTTTGAGAATGCTGATATGAAGAGAGTATGTATAATAATAATAATAATATTGGCTGGCTTTTTTTCGTGGTATATTTCATTCAGCTCCTCGTCTTTGACTTGTTTAATATCATGCTAGCTGAATGGAATATATCTGATATACCACTCAACGCCAGCCAATATTATTTAAATGTATTATGATGACAAGATCATTTTCATATCCTACAGCTCTAGCATTTATGATCTAAAATATCCTTACCCTGGCACCCAAAGTAGTTGTTATTATCCAGATGGTAGTAGCCGTCCTTACACACCGCACATGTTCCACTACACACATTAGGCTTGCAGTAGCACTGTCCATTAGTCTGATTACACACACACACACACACACACACATACCATAAAACTCACAAATGGCCATCTTTAGATATACTTCGCTTACAGTGGTGCTTGAAAGTTTGTGAACCCTTTAGAATTTTCTATATTTCTGCATAAATATGACCTAAAACATCATCAGATTTTCACACAAGTCCTAAAAGTAGATAAAGAGAACCCAGTTAAACAAATGAGACAAAAATATTAGACTTGGTCGTTTATTTATTGAGGAAAATGATCCAATATTACATATCTGTGAGTGGCAAAAGTATGTGAACCTTTGCTTTCAGTATATGGTGTGACCCCCTTGTGCAGCAATAACTGCAACTAAACGTTTCCGGTAACTGTTGATCAGTCCTGCACACCGGCTTGGAGGAATTTTAGCCCATTCCTCCGTACAGAACAGCTTCAACTCTGGGATGTTGGTGGGTTTCCTCACATGAACTGCTCGCTTCAGGTCCTTCCACAACATTTCGATTGGATTAAGGTCAGGAATTTGACTTGGCCATTCCAAAACATTAACTTTATTCTTCTTTAACCATTCTTTGGTAGAACGACTTGTGTGCTTAGGGTCGTTGTCTTGCTGCATGACCCACCTTCTCTTGAGATTCAGTTCATGGACAGATGTCCTGACATTTTCCTTTAGAATCCACTGATATAATTCAGAATTCATTGTTCCATCAGTGATGGCAAGCCGTCCTGGCCCAGATGCAGCAAAACAGGCCCAAACAATGATACTACCACCACCACGTTTCACAGATGGGATAAGGTTCTTATGCTGGAATGCAATGTTTTCCTTTCTCCAAACATAACGCTTCTCATTTAAACCAAAAAGTTCTATTTTGGTCTCATCCATCCACAAAACATTTTTCCAATAGCCTTCTGGCTTGTCCACGTGATCTTTAGCAAACTGCAGACGAGCAGCAATGTTCTTTTTGGAGAGCAGTGGCTTTCTCCTTGCAACCCTGCCATGCACACCACTGTTGTTCAGTGTTCTCCTGATGGTGGACTCATGAACATTAACATTATCCAATGTGAGAGAGGCCTTCAGTTGCTTAGAAGTTACCCTAGGGTCCTTTGTGACCTCGCCGACTATTACACGCCTTGCTCTTGGAGTGATCTTTGTTGGTCGACCACTCCTGGGGAGGGTAACAATGGTCTTGAATTTCCTCCATTTGTACACAATCTGTCTGACTGTGGATTGGTGGAGTCCAAACTCTTTAGAGATGGTTTTGTAACCTTTTCCAGCCTGATGAGCATCAACAACGCTTTTTCTGAGGTCCTCAGAAATCTCCTTTGTTCGTGCCATGATACACTTCCACAAACGTGTTGTGAAGATCAAACTTTGATAGCTCCCTGTTCTTTAAATAAAACAGGGTGCCCACTCACACCTGATTGTCATCCCATTGATTGAAAACACCTGACTCTAATTTCACCTTCAAATTAACTGCTAATCCTAGAGGTTCACATACTTTTGCCACTCACAGATATGTAATATTGGATCATTTTCCTCAATAAATAAATGACCAAGTATAATCTTTTTGTCTCATTTGTTTAACTGGCTTCTCTTTATCTACTTTTAGGACTTGTGTGAAAATCTGATGATGTTTTAGGTCATATTTATGCAGAAATACAGAAAATTCTAAAGGGTTCACAAACTTTCAAGCACCACTGGACCTCACCATGCTTATGGGTTTTAAAAGAGAGTGAACTCACCTGTCCACACTCGGCCACTTCACTCACTGTCCCTGCAGTGTTACACTCACAGCCTGCCCAATACAGCACGTCATATTTCAATACAATCCATTACAGTCAAACAATCACTTCAATAACTGTTCTATTGCTTAGGGATTGTGGATAATGTTTCTTACTGGAACACCCAAACACAGTATCAGGTGACAAGTTCCAGTAAAGGGGCTTGCATCTGTCACAGGCCACACCCTCCACGTTGGCTTTGCACTTACAGGAGCCCTAAGGAATAAGTGGTCATGATAGTAATAGTGATAGCAGTGATCACAGTCATCCAGCAGGTTCGTGTGTTTATACCACCTTTACTAAATAACTGACTTAAACTTTGTCAGACACAGTTAGCCCTTTAAATATGAAACATACATAGTTGCGTACTCACCACCGTCGGCAAAATCTCATTCTCTACAGAGCCAGCAGGATTACACGTACCAGCTAAAAACAAGGGAGAGAGAGAGAGAGAGAGAGAGAGAGAGAGAAATGGAGAAGGAAGGAAATGAACACTAGAATAAGACTGAAGGACTGTGTGTGAGCTCAGCCCTGGCTGTAGTGTGTGTAAGCAAAATCACCTTGGCACAGGGGGAAGTTGTAGGATCCAGAGCTGCATGAGTCACATTTCTGGCCCACCACATTGGGTAGGCACACACACTGCCCTGAGACTGAATCACACATGCTGAACCGAGATCCCTCCGCTGAGCACTGGCAGGCTAACCGAGAGACACAGAAACATTTCAGACATTAGTATAGAATTTATTGGTGAAATCAGATTGTATAGAATTAGGAAACTCTTACTGGGACGCACGGCTCTGAGAAACTGATTAGATCACCACACTTCTTAATAATATACACCTTCATATAAATATAAATATAAATATATCCCTTCATCAAATTATACCAGTGTTGAAAATGGGCATAGATATAGTGTGAATAAATCCACATTTAAAGCTAGACGGCCTTTCGATTTCATAAAATCGGTGAAATTTAGTTCCCTCTGAAATTTGGTCATTGTGATGTGTTTATTTCTGTAATATCTAAAAAAACCCAGGCCATTCTGTTGCTGGGAAGTTATTTAATTTGAGGGGATTCCCGAACAAATAATGTGCAGGAAATCGCTCGCTTCACGCAGTCAAGCAGACAGAGGAAGTCCGTGTGCGCATGCGCAGGTTTACCTTCTTCTTTTGGGTTTTACGGCAGCTGGCATCCACAGTGCTGCATTACTGCCATCTACAGGTTTACCTTGACCGCGCACTGACAGTTCCATCATTCTGTCGCTAAACGAACAGCTGATCACACCGAGGTGCTTGCTGACCACCGATATTTATCAGTTTGGTCCTGCGTTTCCTTTCCTTCACAACATAACGTCTTTTCTTTTCGCTTTCCGTTACTGTAGTCGGTCTTTCACATTTCATTTGCACGCTCGCGTACGCCATTTTTCTCTCCTGTTTCAAATTTGTATCCCACAATGCCTTGTGCGAACGGGGAAAGCTCACCACGTGATGCATGACGTAGTATCTTGTATTGCGTCATGGTGAAGCAGGAAAAAATAGCGGAGAATTTAAAGCCATGTGGCTTTAAATTCATTACGTGTTGTATTTTTTTTTTAAACTAATAAAATTGGTAGTCTGTGATTCGAATTCAGTAGCTTTCGGTCCACTAAACAAAAATAACTGGGTGTCGGGGAAAATTCTTTTTATGACCTACACTTGAAAAATCTGAAAGGCAGTACAGCTTTAACCAGTCTCTTTTATAGACTCTGTGTGATTCTACAGACATTCTACTGAGAGTGTGGGACTTACGTAAGCAGGTGGGGTAACTGTAGTAGCCCGGAGCGCAGGACTCACACCTGGGGCCTCTGTAGTTGGGTTTACAGTTGCACTGCCCTGCTGTATTGCAGTTAGAGTCCAGGGATGTCCCTGGGTCACAGGTGCACACTGGGAAAAGGAGGCACAGAAGATGGACACAGCTACAGTGAAAGGATACAGTAAGTCCATTAGAAGAGTGTGGATTTGAATATGTTTATCCACATTATTATATTTTTATTTATTTTATTTGTGATTATATATTTGCCATTTATTGATATTTAGGTTATGCACAGCTTTCACGCAAATAAGAGTCAGCTTTTGAAACCCTATGCCTAATAAAGTTCATTATTATTATTATTATTATTATTATCAGGGGACAACAGCAGTGTGTATGTATATGTGCATGTGTTCCTTTTCTTACCCTCGCAGTTGGGATAAGAGTGGAAGCCAGAACGGCACTGATCGCAGCGAGGGCCTGTAAACTCCGGACGACACAGACAACGACCGGATGAGTCACAACCATTGGGTAGAGTGCCTACAGCGCTACAGCCACACACTACACACACACACACACACACAATTTACTTTAATGTGTAATCATGAACCTGAACATATATGAACCATAAATGTGTGTACTGTGTCACTGAAGACATAACAGTTTAGCATTGTGAGATTAGACTTGGCACACACTCACGCTGACACAGAGGGTAGTTGAAATAGCCGGGAGCGCACTGGTCGCATGAATAGCCATAAAAGCCATTTCTACACACACACTGTCCTGTTACTGCATCACATGACCCGTCCTGAGAACCTGGGCCTGTGCACTGACAACCTAGAGGAGGGACAGAGAATCAGATACACTCTGTGTATGTCTGTATGCAGAACAACAGTCGTTGCCTTTGCTTGTGGGTGGTATTTCCTTCCCACAAATGCCTCAAATATGCAACAGGCAAACAGGGCTGTAATCAGCTAGCACAAACACATACATTTAGACAAAAAGACCACCAATACAAGTGTGTGTGTGTGTGTGTGTGTGTGTGTTTGCTCAGATGCTGGCTGCTTCAGCCCCCTGAAAAGAAAACCTGCAAACTTCCTGGAACACACACACACACACACACACACCCACACACCTTCTTAACTAAAGCTCCTCCAAATTAAAATTGTGTTCCAATGGTACTTTTTGTCCTGGTGCCTTTATTACTGATGACAAAGCCCTCACTGAGTAATTCTATGTCAGCTGGTGTTAGACAAAGTAATCGGGTTAATGATGTAAGGAGAAAAAACTGTCTCATTATTTTATTAACCGCTGTGTGTATGTGCGTGGTGCATGTGTGT